>NC_081337.1:11148489-11448489 GCF_022539665.2 Daphnia carinata
TTTATTAATTTTTGCGATTTCAATGCGAAAATCACTGTGCTTAATGAAATCATTAGAATTTTACAAACAAAGTTCACTACAATTACAAGTACATTTGATTTAAATAGTTAAGGATATTGGACTGGTAACCATCGCGTTTGGCGAAAAACTACTGTCAAAACTCACCACCAGGTTGCGCTTGGTAAAAGATGACTAACCTTGGTTCTTTGAATATTCGATATTTGGCTATGCTTACTAACTTGGAATGTGCAACCTGTTTTTGACGAATTTTATTAATTTTTGCGATTTCAATGCGAAAATCACTGTGCTTAATGAAATCATTAGAATTTTACAAACAAAGTTCACTACAATTACAAGTACATTTGATTTAAATAGTTAAGGATATTGGACTGGTAACCATCGCGTTTGGCGAAAAACCTCTATCAAAACTCACCACCAGGTTGCGCTTGGTAAAAGATGACTAACGTTCGTTCTTTGAACATTCTATAGTTGGCTACGCTTACTAACTTGGAATCTGCAACCTGTTTTTTACGAATTTTACTAGTTTTTACGATTTCAATGCAAAAATCACTGTGCTTAATGAAATCATTAGAATTTTACAAACAAAGTTCACTACAATTACAAGTACATTTGATTTAAATAGTTAAGGATATTGGACTGGTAACCATCGCGTTTGGCGAAAACCTCTATCAAAACTCACCACCAGGTTGCGCTTGGTAAAAGATGACTAACGTTCGTTCTTTGAACATTCTATAGTTGGCTATGCTTACTAACTTGGAATGTGCAACCTGTTTTTGACGAATTTTATTAATTTTTACGATTTCCATGCGAAAATCACTGTGCTTAATAAAATCATTAGAATTTTACAAACAAAGTTCACTACAATTACAAGTACATTTGATTTAAATAGTTATGATATTGGACTGGTAACCATCGCGTTTGGCGAAAAACCTCTATCAAAACTCACCACCAGGTTGCGCTTGGTAAAAGATGACTAACGTTCGTTCTTTGAACATTCTATAGTTGGCTACGCTTACTAACTTGGAATCTGCAACCTGTTTTTTACGAATTTTACTAGTTTTTACGATTTCAATGCAAAAATCACTGTGCTTAATGAAATCATTAGAATTTTACAAACAAAGTTCACTACAATTACAAGTACATTTGATTTAAATAGTTAAGGATATTGGACTGGTAACCATTGCGTTTGGTGAAAAACTACTGTCAAAACTCACCACCAGGTTGCGCTTGGTAAAAGATGACTAACCTTGGTTCTTTGAATATTCGATATTTGGCTATGCTTACTAACTTGGAATGTGCAACCTGTTTTTGACGAATTTTATTAATTTTTGCGATTTCAATGCGAAAATCACTGTGCTTAATGAAATCATTAGAATTTTACAAACAAATTACAATTACATTTGATTTAAATAGTTAAGGATATTGGACTGGTAACCATCGCGTTTGGCGAAAAACTACTGTCAAAACTCACCACCAGGTTGCGCTTGGTAAAAGATGACTAACCTTGGTTCTTTGAATATTCGATATTTGGCTATGCTTACTAACTTGGAATGTGCAACCTGTTTTTGACGAATTTTATTAATTTTTGCCATTTCAATGCGAAAATCACTGTGCTTAATGAAATCATTAGAATTTTACAAACAAAGTTCACTACAATTACAAGTACATTTGATTTAAATAGTTAAGGATATTGGACTGGTAACCATCGCGTTTGGCGAAAAACTACTGTCAAAACTCACCACCAGGTTGCGCTTGGTAAAAGATGACTAATCTTGGTTCTTTGAATATTCGATATTTGGCTATGCTTACTAACTTGGAATGTGCAACCTGTTTTTGACGAATTTTATTAATTTTTGCGATTTCAATGCGAAAATCACTGTGCTTAATGAAATCATTAGAATTTTACAAACAAAGTTCACTACAATTACAAGTACATTTGATTTAAATAGTTAAGGATATTGGACTGGTAACCATCGCGTTTGGCGAAAAACTACTGTCAAAACTCACCACCAGGTTGCGCTTGGTAAAAGATGACTAACCTTGGTTCTTTGAATATTCGATATTTGGCTATGCTTACTAACTTGGAATGTGCAACCTGTTTTTGACGAATTTTATTAATTTTTGCGATTTCAATGCGAAAATCACTGTGCTTAATGAAATCATTAGAATTTTACAAACAAAGTTCACTACAATTACAAGTACATTTGATTTAAATAGTTAAGGATATTGGACTGGTAACCATCGCGTTTGGCGAAAAACTGCTGTCAAAACTCACCACCAGGTTGCGCTTGGTAAAAGATGACTAACCTTGGTTCTTTGAATATTCGATATTTGGCTATGCTTACTAACTTGGAATGTGCAACCTGTTTTTGACGAATTTTATTAATTTTTGCGATTTCAATGCGAAAATCACTGTGCTTAATGAAATCATTAGAATTTTACAAACAAAGTTCACTACAATTACAAGTACATTTGATTTAAATAGTTAAGGATATTGGACTGGTAACCATCGCGTTTGGCGAAAAACCTCTATCAAAACTCACCACCAGGTTGCGCTTGGTAAAAGATGACTAACGTTCGTTCTTTGAACATTCTATAGTTGGCTATGCTTACTAACTTGGAATGTGCAACCTGTTTTTGACGAATTTTATTAATTTTTACGATTTCAATGCGAAAATCACTGTGCTTAATGAAATCATTAGAATTTTACAAACAAAGTTCACTACAATTACAAGTACATTTGATTTAAATAGTTAAGGATATTGGACTGGTAACCATCGCGTTTGGCGAAAAACCTCTATCAAAACTCACCACCAGGTTGCGCTTGGTAAAAGATGACTAACGTTCGTTCTTTCTTGGAATGTGCAACCTGTTTTTGACGAATTTTATTAATTTTTACGATTTCAATGCGAAAATCACTGTGCTTAATGAAATCATTAGAATTTTACAAACAAAGTTCACTACAATTACAAGTACATTTGATTTAAATAGTTAAGGATATTGGACTGGTAACCATCGCGTTTGGCGAAAAACCTCTATCAAAACTCACCACCAGGTTGCGCTTGGTAAAAGATGACTAACGTTCGTTCTTTGAACATTCTATAGTTGGCTATGCTTACTAACTTGGAATGTGCAACCTGTTTTTGACGAATTTTATTAATTTTTACGATTTCAATGCGAAAATCACTGTGCTTAATGAAATCATTAGAATTTTACAAACAAAGTTCACTACAATTACAAGTACATTTGATTTAAATAGTTAAGGATATTGGACTGGTAACCATCGCGTTTGGCGAAAAACCTCTATCAAAACTCACCACCAGGTTGCGCTTGGTAAAAGATGACTAACGTTCGTTCTTTGAACATTCTATAGTTGGCTATGCTTACTAACTTGGAATCTGCAACCTGTTTTTGAAGAATTTTATTAATTTTTACGATTTCAATGCGAAAATCACTGTGCTTAATGAAATCATTAGAATTTTACAAACAAAGTTCACTACAATTACAAGTACATTTGATTTAAATAGTTAAGGATATTGGACTGGTAACCATCGCGTTTGGCGAAAAACCTCTATCAAAACTCACCACCAGGTTGCGCTTGGTAAAAGATGACTAACGTTCGTTCTTTGAACATTCTATAGTTGGCTATGCTTACTAACTTGGAATGTGCAACCTGTTTTTGACGAATTTTATTAATTTTTACGATTTCAATGCGAAAATCACTGTGCTTAATGAAATCATTAGAATTTTACAAACAAAGTTCACTACAATTACAAGTACATTTGATTTAAATAGTTAAGGATATTGGACTGGTAACCATCGCGTTTGGCGAAAAACCTCTATCAAAACTCACATCTGCAACCTGTTTTTGACGAATTTTACAATTTTTTACGATTTCAATGCGAAAATCACTGTGCTTAATGAAATCATTAGAATTTTACAAACAAAGTTCACTACAATTACAAGTACATTTGATTTAAATAGTTAAGGATATTGGACTGGTAACCATCGCGTTTGGCGAAAAACCTCTATCAAAACTCACCACCAGGTTGCGCTTGGTAAAAGATGACTAACGTTCGTTCTTTGAACATTCTATAGTTGGCTATGCTTACTAACTTGGAATCTGCAACCTGTTTTTGACGAATTTTACAAGTTTTTACGATTTCAATGCGAAAATCACTGTGGTTAATGAAATCATAAGAATCTTACAAACAAAGTTCACTACAATTACAAGTACATTTGATTTAAATAGTTAAGGATATTGGACTGGTAACCATCGCGTTTGGCGAAAAACCTCTATCAAAACTCACCACCAGGTTGCGCTTGGTAAAAGATGACTAACGTTCGTTCTTTGAACATTCTATAGTTGGCTATGCTTACTAACTTGGAATCTGCAACCTGTTTTTGACGAATTTTACTATTTTTTACGATTTCAATGCGAAAATCACTGTGCTTAATGAAATCATGAGAATTTTACAAACAAAGTTCACTACAATTACAAGTACATTTGATTTAAATAGTTAAGGATATTGGACTGGTAACCATCGCGTTTGGCGAAAAACCTCTATCAAAACTCACCACCAGGTTGCGCTTGGTAAAAGATGACTAACGTTCGTTCTTTGAACATTCTATAGTTGGCTATGCTTACTAACTTGGAATCTGCAACCTGTTTTTGACGAATTTTACTAGTTTTTACGATTTCAATGCGAAAATCACTGTGCTTAATGAAATCATTAGAATTTTACAAACAAAGTTCACTACAATTACAAGTACATTTGATTTAAATAGTTAAGGATATTGGACTGGTAACCATCGCGTTTGGCGAAAAACCACTCTCAAAACTTACCACCAGGTGGCGTTTGGTAAAACATGACTAACCTTGGTTCTTCGAACATTCGATATTTGGCCATGCTTGCTAACTTGTAATGTGCAACCTGCTTTTTACGAATTTTATTAATCATTACGATTTCAATGCGAAAATCACTGTGTATAATGAAATCATTAGAATTTTACAAACAAAGTTCACTACAATTACAGGTACATTTGATTTAAATAGTGTAACAACTCTGGGTTAAGGTTCGTTTATTAGATTCACTTCACCAGATACAGCACTAACCAACAAACTAGACGACGGGCTACAGATCGACTCCTCGACGAACACAACACAACAGCTTGGCTACTCACTGAATGACTACTACCACTTCTGACTTGTCAGTCGGGCTTTTAAAGCTCCCGACATCCGGTCAGAGCGAGAGCGACAAATGCTAGCCAATGGTTGACTTGCTGATCGCCTATCATCGCGCGATAGGCGACAAAGTCCATTGGCGGTACATCCCCTCTCCTACCTAAAAGCATGGGGCGCCTGAAATGTTGACAACCCCATAAAGGAAAGGGTATAAAACTACACATTTAACTTCTACTGGTTTGGCCAACATTTATTTGGCCAAAGCGCCTACATTTAATAAGGCTATTTCCTGTTCGGTGACGAGGTTCCCGCCACCCTGCTGGAATCGGATTTGTCCCCGTTTTTGGGCTCTCGCACTTCAGTGACGTGAGCCAATAACAGGATATCGACATGGTTCCTCAACCTCCGGTATTCAAACAGCAGATAAATAATCAGAGACACTGGGAATAGAAATCCAATAACCCACTCAAATGGGTACCGCTTGACGTTCTCCTCTTCCTCCCATTGTCGGCGTAGGCTTTCGACCACCTCAGATGCGAACTCGTTCCCGCTTTGTCTATCCGCGTTGGTGGGCGAAGCGCTGATGCTGAATCCTCCAATATTGGGCTCTTAACCACCGGTTGCGGTTGCTCCATCACCGGAACCAGCAAGCTGCTCAGCATCCCGGCCGCTTCTTCGTCAATGACGCTTGTGACGTTCATTGGCAGCATCTGTCGAAAGCTCGCTTGCAGAACCCAGTCATCTGAGGTTGCCGAACAAAGTCTTGGGATTTTTATCGCACTTGCTGCTGGCAGAACTTGCGGCAAACCTATTCCACCGATCCTTTTAACAGGGCACTGGAGCACTACAGTCACATTGTCTTTGCCAGCGTAGCCCCACTTTCGTCCTCCGACATAAAACAGATCTATGCCGGCCCACTTTTTACTGTCCAGACGGCAGTTCTTTTGAACGGCTCCCTGCTCCTGCAGAAACACAGCCGCCGTACAGCTTTTCATTCTTCCTTTGCGGTCAATGGGCTTCAGGAAAGGGCACACACTGCCCATAAAAGGGCACACACTGCCCATGAATGGCGCGCATTTACGTGCTTCATCGGCGTTGAACTCCACAAACAATTGGCGATCCGGCGACAATCCCAGATACGGGGCCAATCCAGCGTAGGAGTGGGACATCGATTCCCCTCTACTGGTAACCACTGGCATCGGGAAAACACTGTAAATCTGCAAATCATAATTAAATTCAAACACCGGTAAATGAATAAACAATCGGATGTTGCCGTTTGCCAGTGCCGCCTCCACCCTAGCTTCTTGGTACCCTTCAGCCATTACCCCCTTAAAGGGCCGGTGTCAGCCCCCATCCTTGTGGTAACGCCTGTCAAACCGACTCCAACGCTTGAGTCAGTACATTCGGGGGGAACATCAGAGGTGACAGCTTCCCTACTGCTGTGTCCGCTAGCCCCGTCTGCGTTCTCAATCGACCTCGCCACTTTTTTGAGATAAAGCAATGCTCTCGCCAGGTTTGTCCAGCTCTCGTTGAAGGTCTTTCTCAACTGATCTTGTTCGCGGCGCATCTGTCCCGGCGCCGCTATCAAGCTGTTAATCTCATTGCTTCATGCTTCATGTTCCGCCAGGTGTCCCAACGTGACATTCAGAAGTGTTGCTTGCTCCTGAAGAAGATGCACTACTTCCAGGCCCCTTTTGTCGAAAGATTCGAGCCTTGAATGCACCGACTCTAGCTCCTGGGTGGTAGCAGTCCCAAATAACCAGCTAAGTAATTTGCCTCCAGCGTCGAACATCCCGCGCTTCTTCCGGGTTCCATCGCCTTTCAGGGCTCTCTCCAGCTCCCTGAACTCCTGCCGCCGATGCTTCGCTCTGGACTTGATTTCTACCAAATCGAACGCAGGCCCCTCCAAGAATGGCTTTACTTCCATTGGGAAATTTTCCGTCCCGACCTTGTCAAATGCCCGAAGCATTTCGTCCACCCAGTTGGTGACCCGCTTGATCACCTGCTCCGCCCGTTTGGTTTGTACATCATAAATAACGACCCATTCAGAATCGCCTAGCGCTAGGGTTCCCTTCGGATGAAACACCGCTCCTTCCGTCACCACGAACTTTCATTTCATGCGCTTGGATCATCTGTCCAATGGTACAGATCACTGATAAAAGCAGCATGTTCTTCATCCTCCTGGTGCCCGTCTTTGTCGGATCGGACGACCTGGAGGCGGTTACACCTCCTCTTGAAACCCAGGCCTTGGCTCCTCTTCTACTTTTAGGCCTTCACTACAATCTTCCTCCTTTATTACTTCCAGTGGTCGGCGCTTCGCCTTCCTCCCTGCGCCTTTCGCCTTGGTTTGACTAACCACCGCCGCAGTATCGCTTTCCAGCGATCTCTCAGGATTCGTGCCAGCACGCGCCGCCACTTCAGGTTCCATCGTTGCCTCTGGTTCCTCGGTCACTGCCGCGGTGTCCTCTGGTGTTCTTTCCGGATTGTCAGCACGCGTCACTGCCTCAGCACGGTCTAACAGGAGAGGTACCCACACGAGATAGCCGGCGAGAGAAGCCAGACGTACCCAAATGCCGTTTTGGTACGCAAGACGTCTGCTAGGAACGCCACCTGTTCAGTACCCCTTGCGCTGAATAGCGCATAGGGGAAAACAAGAATAATAAATGAAATAAAATAGGAAATTAGCAATAATTTTTTACGCCATTGATCTTTATTGGCAGTTACCCTCTCCTACTTGTTTAAAAACATGAATTTAAATTTTTGAGGATGGTGTTTGGCTTGGGTGCTAGCGTGTTCTTTCTTTTGTTGGTCTTCTACATAGTCATGAAAGTTCACTTTTGAAAAAGGGAAACGCCAAAAACCAACAAAAGCTCGGCTATTAGCTACGTCGCTCTAAAAAAATCCTACTTCAACTATCTCACCTGTACATCGACCGATACGTTTGACGGGAACTGGTATGCAGATGAACAAGTTCCAGATCAAATGCAATCAGAACCAAACGTATGGCCCTAGTTTTATTTGCATGACAAAAATAAGGTAACAGAAAACTATTAGTTTCTTTATAGTTCTCCCGAGTTCACTCGACAGACTTCTGCCATCAGTCTTATGAACCACCTTTAAATGACAGTGCACCGAAAGCTCGCTTGACGGCGGCCAAATTTCAGCCGAGGTATTAACCAACACAAGTTTTAGTCCGTGGGAATGTGCCAATATCATTATTATAATTCGGTAATTGTTACGGACAACGGCTAATAGATTTCTTAATAGTGGCCTGCTTGTAAACGAAACTTGTATAAAAATAGCATAGAATCGTAAGTCTAAGTATCTTTCACTGAAGAGTTTTTTTTACTGCTCTTTCACTAATAGGCCCACTCGCGCAAAAAATATATTCTTTTTCTCCCTTCTGTTTAGCTAAGCCAATCTGAAAAGAAATTGAAGACAAAGCCTCGTTAATAGAAGAGGAGAAAAAGACGAACAACAGGTATAATGGAAGCAGAGGGGAAAAAAATCTAGTAATAACAAATTTTGCCCTGAAACAAGGAATTTTTTCAGTGTTGCACTTGTATCCAATTGTGCATTCAACAAAAAAGCACTTCACCATATAGCCGACGACTTCAAAAGAACGAAAACACTGGCAAACGTTAATGATTGTTTTAAGTTATAATTTAAAATAGTACTTTTTGTCTGAAAGCCCATTGAGAGGACTAGGAAATATTCGCAAGCAAGGGGAACTGAACAGGTGGCGCTCGTAGCGGATTTTCCGGGTACCAAAACAGAAAACGGGTACATTTGGATTCTATGGCGTGTGGGTACCTCTCCTGTTAGACCGTGGCCTCAGCTTCCACCCCGCCATCGGATTCGTCCTCCGACTCTACTATAAACTTCTTCATTTGAGAAACATGGACCACAATGGTCCTCTTCCCAGAAGGCTTTCGAAGTTCGTAGTTTAAATCAGTGATCTGCCTGACCACCACTGGTCAGGCAGAAGGTAACTTTTCAGCTAGCCCTTTCTTCCTCTGTGGCCGGAAGACTAATACCAGGTCACCAGGTTCGTATACCGGTGGCTCACTGGCTCTGGTATCATACTGCGTCTTCTGGCGCTGCTGCAACAGGGCCAGTCTATCCCTCACGTTCTCTCTCAAGTTCGCCATTGCCTTCATCAGATCCTTTGCATCGACGAGCATGGATTGACTTGGGCCTGTCGCCGCTAACAGGTCCGTCGGAATCACTGCTTCCCGCCCATACACCAGCATGAATGGTGTATGATTGGTGCTCTCTTAGCGCGCCGAGTTGTAGGCAAACTTGACAAAGCCGAGGAACTCGTCCCAGTCCTCGTGACTTTCATCCACATACATTGCCAGCATGGTCACCAACGTCTTGTTTTGCCGCTCCACAAGACCATTGGCCTGTTGGTGGTAAGGCACCGTCATCCGATGTGAGTCGTAGAAGGGCGAACACCTCACGGGTTACTTCTGCTGTGAAACACTTCCCTTGATCGGACGTCACCTCCCGCGGAAATCCATGCCACAACACAATTTCCTCGACGAAGAATTTTGCTATTTGCCGAGCCGTGGCATCCGGTACGGCCCTTGTTTCCACCCACTTAGTAAGGTAGTCTATGGCAACGATCACGTTTGTATTCCCGCTTCGTGATCCCGGGAATGGACCAAGGACATCTATCCCGATGCTTTCGAAGGGTCCTCCCACTTGAGTAATCTCCATGAGTCCCTTCTTTCTCCCTTGATCCGGCTTCCGTGTCTGACAACTTTTGCATGCCTTGACATACCGGATAGCTTCTCTATCCATCTTCAGCCAGTAAAACCTCTGCCGAGCCCTCTCAAGAGTCCTTGATTGTCCTGGGTGTCCCGCTGTAGGTTCATCATGAACCCACGACAGTGCTTCCTTCCGTTTCTCTGCGGGCACGCAGAGCCGATCAAATTTTTGTCCGAACCTGATCGTTCTCAAGTACAACAGGCTTTCCTTCAGCACGAAGTTGCCGTATCACGTGGAAGCGTTGCTAATCATCGCCTGCTTGATGCGCTTCCACTGCTTTATGCGATCCTGTCCGTCAGTCCAGGACTGAACGTCCAACACCATAGCCGCAACTGGAATAGGTGTCGCGTGTCCTTCCTCCGCCCCCTCTTGTATTGGGTAACGCGACAGGGCATCTGCATCCTCATGGAGACTTCCCTTCTTGTAGCAGATGCTTATGTCGTACTCTTGCAACGACAAACTCCAACGCTCCAGTCTGCCACTCAGCTCCTGTTTTGTCATCAGCCAGTATAGGGCATGATGATCTGTCTTCACCACCACCTTCGTTCCCCAGATGTATGGGCGAAACTTCTTCATGGCCCATACAATGGCCAGGCACTCCTTTTCGGTGATTGAATAGTTCCTCTCGGACTTGTTTAACACTCGGCTCGCAAAACAAATGGGCATGGCATGTCCATCCCTGTCTTGCATCAACGCTGCGCCTATTCCGTAGTCGCAGGCGTCCGGGTGTACCTCAAAAGTCCTCATATAATCTGGATGCGCCAGCCGAGCTGCCTTTACCAGCGCCGCCATCAATTCTGCAAACCTACTACAAGAGCAAAGGCCTACAAAGCTCTTCACCCACTTCCTCTTTACTTTTACACTAGCATTGAGGTTTGGGCCAGGGAACTTTTCGATTACTTTGCAGTTGTCTGGATCTGGTTCAATCCCAGCTCGACTCACGACGTGGCCCAACATCCACACCCGCTCATTTCCGAAGGCACATTTTTCAATTTTCAGCTTTAAGTTGGCCCACCGGAAGCACGACAAGACCTTTCCGAGCCTCTCCAGATGCTCCTTAGCATTTCTTCCGAAGATGACTACATCATCCATGTACACTAGGCAATCGGTCCACTTGAGCCCTGCCAACACCATATCCATGAGCCGAATGTGCTCGGTGCTGAACACAATCCAAACGGCATTACTCGGAACTGGTAGAGGCCGTCAGGCGTCACAAACGCTGTCTTCGGCTTGTCCGCTTCAGCGACTGGCACCTGCCAGTACCCGCTCTGAAGGTCTACAACACTGAAAAGCGTCGCTCCCTTTAGCTTCGATAATGCATCGTCGATGCGCGGAAGTGGATAGACGTCCTTCGTCGTTACATCCTTTAGACGTCTGTAATCGATGCAGAATCGCCACTTCCCATCCTTCTTCTTCACGAGGACGATTGGCGATGACCAGGGGCTCTGCGCAGGTTCGATAACCCCCTGCCGCAGCATCTTATCTACCTCCGCGTTAATGAGCTCCCGTTCCTGCCAGGCGCGTCGCCTTGGTAACTGCTTGATCGGCGCCGCATCACCCGTAGGTATCGCATGCTCCAGGACAGTACATTGCCCTAGACAATTGCTGTCTTCAGCGAACACATCTTGGAAATTCATCAGAAGCGAAATGAGGTCTACGCGATCTTTTCCTGTCAGTGTCTTCGCCACACATTCATCGAAAATAGCCGGGTCTCGCTTTCCAGGCCGTTCACTGCTCTTTCTGGCTGCTCGTCCATCTTCCATTTCCAGTGGAAGACCGCTGCTCTGGTCGACAGCCACCAACTGCCCAAGCAATGTCCCTTCCACAATCACATGATCTGTGTGATCGACGTTCATCACGTAAACCACTGCATCCGACTTGGTACAGTCAATCAACGCGTGACCCGCTGATAGGCCACTTTTCTCGAGAAGCTTTTTCGAAGGTCGGAGGAGCATAATTGTGTCTTTACTTCCCCCCTCCGGGATAGACACCTTCACCGGCACAGCACTCCTTTTCGGCACCGTGACACGCACTGTTGCGGTCACTTTCCTTAAGGCATCTCCTCCTCCAGCTGCTCCAATGTCGATCGCCCCAAGCTCCACTGTCGGAGGGCTGCTAAAGCAGATCATCAATTCCTTAAAGAGCTTCAGCAAATTCCTTCCCAAGATGAAGTCGGGTCCAAAAGTTTTCAGCACGACAACTTCCCCTTCCACGGACGTGTTCTTATTTCTCACCGTCAGGGCAACTTTCCCTCTTGGGTGCATCGGTTGTCCATCAGCTGTCACCACCATGGGTCCGTCCCATGGGGTAATTTTCAGCTTCAATTTGCTTGTTAATGACGGCGTAATTACAGAAATTACCACTCCCGTGTCCACTAAAGCTTCAACGGGGCATCCACCAATCCAAATTTCTTCAGTGGGCTGCTGATCGCCGCCACTGGCCGCTCCATTTGATTGGCTCTGTTCTCCGCCAATCACAGCACAGGCTGCTTTTGGCTCCGCCCTCTCCGGCTTTGTAGGCTTCGTAGGCTTTGGCGTGCCGTCTCGCTTCTTTTCCTTTGGACAATTCCTTGCGATATGCCCTTCTTCATCGCAATTATAACATCGGAATAGGTTCTTCTTCTTCAGCTTCCGGTCATTTTCATTTTTTTCGCCGTCGATGCTTTTCTTTCCCGAAGGCCCTCTCGCCTTCGCCAGCTCATCGCGCAGCTCCTGTATCTACCGCTGGAGATCTTGTATCTTGTCAAAGCCTATTCCCCCGATGGGAGCTTTCTCGTTTTCCCGGCGCGAATCTTCATAGCCTCTTTCGTAGGCCGTTTTCACAGCATGTGCATGGAGTCTTGCTTTTTCAAGAAACTCCTCACAGGTCGTGATTCCGAGCACATAGAAACTTTCGTAAAGTGCTGGGCTTAACCCCCTGAACAGGTGGTCAATGCAAACTTCTTCCGCCATATCTGGTTGCACGATACGGCACAAATCCATAACGTCGTGGTAGTACTCTGTTATGTCTTCGTCTTTCCCCTGGACTCTCATCCGCAGCTTCCTCTCCATTTGTCGCTTCAAGTTTACCGCAACAAACTGCTTCAAAAACAACGACTTGAGCCCAGGTACTTACCCTCTCGCGCGCTGGCTGCCCTTGCTCTCCCACAAATCTCTGTCTTCAGTCTTCCCAGTGCTCCGGACGCGCGTTCCGCGCATAAAGGCGTACAATCCATTTGTAGGCCGCTCCCTCGAGCGACACGTCTATCGCTCTCGCCAAGTCATCATTGGTCCATCTGTTGTGGCGACCGATCCTTTCAAATCGAATCAATCCACTCCACAGCATTTTCCTTCGCCGTGCCGTAGAATTTCTCCGGCTCCTTATACTGGAAGATCGGCCTCTCCGCCATATCCTCCTCCTCTGCCATAAAAGGATCCCAAGCTGGTTCCTCTTCCTGGGCTATGGTCTGCCGCCTTGGTGAACCCCCGACACTAAGTCCACTTATTCCCGGCCCGATCAACACCGCTGCGTGCGGCGTGCTAGACGCTCGAGGTCGTAGACCTTCGCGAAGGCTTCTTCTTCCAAAGTCCGCTCTTCGCTCTTCCGCCAAGTCGCGCTCTTCCCTCGACAGCTGCTCACTCTCAGCACCTGACGATCTCTCGGTGATACCAGTGGTGTCGGCTTCCACGCCAACCGCGCTTCTTCCGTCACCGGCGCCTTCCGCTTTCACTGATACTGGACGCGCCCCTTCCTGGTATTCGGTCACCAACTCCTGCGTCGCGAGCGAATTCGTCGCAATAGTCCGCTGAACTCGCGACCCTTGATCGCTGCCAACGGCCTCCACCTTCCGCTGCTTGCTTTCCGCCGGAATGGCTTGCATTACAATCCTTTCCTGGCTTACGGGTGCTGCTACTTGCGGGATGTGCGACGCAGCGTCGTCCACCTCCGGTCGTCGCGTTTGCAATTTCCGGCCTCGGTCGACAACCCACTCTTCCTGTCGCTCCTTTTTTCCCACTCCGGCTCGTGTGACGACCGCGCTCCCAACAACACGGGCACCCTCACGATGCTCGTATGCCACCGTCGGCTCGTATCCTCCTTTTTCCGCAGCCCACCTGGTTTCCTGACTCTCGAATACCTGGTGACTCTGAGCCTCCATGAATTCCTCACCCTGTTGTTCGGAATCCAACTCAAACTGCGTCAAATCTGGGATACTTCCTTGTTGGATGGATCTGGGATACCTCTTCGGCTACGCACACACCTCTCTGCCCGAAAGTAAGCTCACTCACCTCACCAGGGGGACCTCTTGATCGCCCCTTAGACCACACTGATGTTGTACCGGCCTCCTGTAATCTCGTAGAAGCCCGTGCCACTGCACTTAGAGGTGCCGTTGGCCTCAAACCCGTGTAATAGGTCTGAATCTCCTTTGCCGCCTCTTCAGCTGCTCGTCTACGACTGCTTTCCCCACCATCTGGAATCACACCTCTCCCGTGTGACATCAAAACGAGGACCCACCACGACCCACTGTCAATCACACGTTCTATGAGACCGTTGTTGTGGGCTCGTGCCCAACAGTAAATTGCTGAGTGCGACTTCCAGAGACCCCTCACCACAAACGCCTACCTTAAGTTAACCTTAAGTTAAACGTGCAGTTGACCAGTTAAGAACACAGGACCATCTCCACCATGTAACAACTCTGGGTTAAGGTTCGTTTATTGGACTCACTTCACAAGATACAGCACTAAACAACAAACTAGACGACAGGCTACAGATCGACTCCTCGACGAACACAACACAACAGCTTGGCTACTCACTGAATGACTACTACCACATCTGTCTTGTCAGTCGGGCTTTTAAAGCTACCGACATCCGGTCAGAGCGACAAATGCTAGCCAATGGTTGACTTGCAGATCGCCTATCATCGCGGGATAGGCGATAAAGTCCATTGGCGCTACAATAGTTAAGGATATTGGACTGCCATCGCGTTTCGTGAAAAACCACTATCAAAACTCACCACCAGGTGGCGTTTGGTAAAACATGACTAACCTTGGTTCTTCGAACATTCCATATTTGGCTATGCTTGCTAACTTGGAATGTGCAAACTGTTTTTTACGAATTTTATTAATCATTACGATTTTAATGCGAAAATCACTGTGTATAATGAAATCATTAGAATTATACAAACAAAGTTCACTACAATTACACGTACATTTGATTTAAATAGTTAAGGATATTGGACTGGTAACCATCGAATGAAACTCATTGTATCACACTATATTAACATTGAATACACGTATATTTGATGCTGTTTGAATGTAGATATTGAAACTCACTGTATCACATATATTCACATAGAATCCAGGTATATTTGATGCTGTTTGAATGTAGATATTGAAACTCACTGTATCACACTATATTCACATTGAATACACGTATATTTGATGCTGTTTGAATGTAGATATTAAAACTCACTGTATCACACTATATTCACATTGAATACACGTATATTTGATACTGTTTGAATGCACATCACGAAACTGATTCTAGAACACTATATTCACATTGAATACACGTATATTTGATGCTGTTTGAATGTAGATATTGAAAATCACTGTATCACACTATATTCAAATTGAATACACGTATATTTGATTCTGTTTGAATGTACATCATGAAGCTGATTCTATAACACTATATTCACATTGAATACACGTATATGTGATACCGTTTGAATGTAGATATTGAAACTCACTGTATCACACTATATTCATATTGAATACACGTATATTTGATACCGTTTGAATGAAGATATTGAAACTCACTGTATCGCACTATATTCACATTGAATAAACGTGTGCTTGATTTTGTTTGAATGAAGATATTGAAAATCACTGTATCATATTTTATTCACGTTGAATAAACGTGTACTTGATGCTGTTTGAATGTAAATATTGAAACTCTCTGTATCACACTATATTCTTATTACACTTATATTTGATACCGTTTGAATGTAGAAATTGAAACTCACTGCATCACACTATATTCACATTGAATACACGTATATTTGATGCTATTTGAATATAGATATTGAAACAGATTCTATAACACTATATTCACATTGAATACACGTATGTTTGATGCTGTTTGAATGTAGATATTGAAACTCACCGTATCACACTATATTCACATTGAATACACGTATATTTGATACCGTTTCAATGTAGATATTGAAACTCTCTGTATCACACTATATTCACATTGAAAACACGTATATTTGATGCTGTTTGTGTTGGAGTAAGTGACAGTTTATTCAGTACAGTTCATATAAGTTACACTAGCTCTCTATTTGGTATCCAAATGGAAATAATAGTCAGTTTATAATATTCAAACTTATATTAGGACAGAGTACCTTTACATACGGAGTTTGAAAGAGAAGAGAGGGCCGTAAGGCGACACCTACCCAGGAAGAGAACAACCGAGGGTTAGGGATAAACAATACAAGATGGTTCAGCAACCTAAATAGTTGTTCCGTACGTTTCCGTAAGATGCTCATAATGATATTTCAACACCTCCTATCATTATGAGCATCTATTGTGGAACTTCCACAATGTTCAACAATTCACACAATTTACTGAATCTAGTATAAGCTAGCGCTTTGGTAAAGATATCTGCTAATTTCTCATTGGTATTAATATAGGAGTTGTTGATTTTCTTTTGTTCTTCTGCATCCCTGATGAAGAAGAATCTCACGTCCATGTGTTTTGTGCGTTGATGGAATACGGGATTTTTTATTAGCGCGATTGCTCCTTGATTGTCGCATCTTAGTTCTCTGGTTCATTCTGGCCACCCCAGCTCCATTAACAGTCCTTGGAGCCAAATCACTTCTTTTGTAGTTTCTGCCGCTGCCATGAATTCCGCTTCAGTTGTGAATAAAGCTACACACGTTTGACGTCGACTGAACCATGAAATAGGTCCTCCTAGGAAAATAAATATCGAGCCCGAGGTTGACCGACGAGTCTCTAAGTCACCTGCATAGTCGGAATCATAGTATCCGATTAGTAGACTCCTTCCCCCACCAAATCGGATTCCAAAGTTCACTGTTTTCTTGAGATACGCTAGAATTCTTTTAGCTGCTTTCCAGTGTTCTTTTCCAGGCTTTTGGACGTATTGGGCAACTTGTCCAAGAGCTTGTGCGATGTCAGGGCGTGTGATATGCGAGATGTGTGTAAGGCATCCAACTAAGTCTCTGTAGGGTATATTGGACATTGATGCTGTTTCTTCTTCGTTTTGTGGACACATTCCGGGAGTGAGTTTGCAACAGGGGTCCGCTGGAATTGTGAGAGGATTACAGTTGAGATTTTTGAAATTTTTTAAGTAGTTGTTTGATGTACTCAGATTGAGATAAATGAATTGTTCGGTTAGTGCGATCTCTGGTTATATCTATTCCAACAAACCGCTTTGCTGGCATTGGTCTTATCTCAAATTCTTTTCCAAGGTGATCCAGTATGTCTGTGAGAACTTTGGGAATATTGCTAAGTATGATTCCGTCGTCTACGTAACAAATGAAGACCCTAAACTCTTGGTCTTTCTCACTTGGTTGGTTGTGGCGAAAATAGACACATGCATCCGCTTTGCTTCTGGTGAATCCGAATAATAACAGGAATTCATTAAATTTTTTGCTCTAAGCTCGTGAGGCTTGTTTGAGTCCGTACAGGCTTTTTTTAAACGGCATACGTCCTTTTCTCTTCCTGGGATAACAAAGCCTTCAGGTTGGATCATGTAAATTTCTTCATCTAAGTCACCATTTAAGAACGCCGTTTTGATATCTAACTGCATCATATCAAAGTCTTTTGCGGCTGCTATGGCTAGTATTGTCGAGTGGTATTTAACGACTGGTGCATATGTCTCTAGGTAATCTATTCCTTGAATTTGAGAGTATCCACATGCCACATATCGTGCTTTGAATCTTGGCGGTGTGTCTTTGTATCCCGGTTTGTATTTAAGGACCCATTTTCCTTTGATGGCTTGTCTCCCTGGTGGAAGTTCACATAGTTCCCAGGTTTGGTTTTGAATCAAAGAGTCAAATTCTTCGAAGATAGCTGGTATCCAATTGTGGGATTCAGTGCATGTAATGGCTTCTGAGTAGCTTGTCGGTTATTGGGATTGCTGTTGTTGGACTGAATTTGAAATTGTCATTTGAGCGGGCAAAGCAAAGGAAAAGGATCGATGTTATTCTGAATCACAGCTTCTTGTTGATTTTCTTCAATTTGCCGAAAATTGTTGTGGTCTTCGCTAACTTCTATCGGTTCTGCTTGTGGAGTTTTGCTTTCGTTGTTTTCTGCTTCTTGAATATCATTTGTTTCAGCTGTGTTGGGAGGGGGCATCAAAAGAAAGATTTCGTTGATTCTACACTGTTCCATTATTGAAGAAAGAGATTTTTAATTCAGGTTGCTGCAGATTATTTGTTCATCTACCTTGAAATCATTGCTTGTGATGACTTTTCTGGTGGCAAGGATAAGGATGCGGGCAGTGTTTTGTGTATGGCTTCGTCCTAGAAAAACTCCTTCTTGGCTTTTTGCATCAAGTTTCTTTCTGGTTGGAACACGTACAAAGGTTTTGGAGCCGAAAATCCGTAAGTTAGAAAGGTTTGGTTTCTTTTTAGTCCATGCTTCATGAGGTGTCATTGTTCTAGTACGAGATAGAACGCGATTGTGAATGTAGGTAGAATAAGATATTACTTCTGCCTATAGTTCTGGCTGAAGTCCACTTGAGATTAACATGCTTCGGGCTGAGTTGAGTAATGTACGGTTGGTCCTTTCTGAAACACCATTTTGAGATTGGTTGTACGGGGCGCTGCTATCGTGTCTAATCTCTTTTTCCGCAAGATAGTCTGAATTCGTTTCCAAAGTATTCTCCACCGCAATCACTACGCAGTACGCGGATTTTGTTTTCAGTTTGATTCAACACGATTGCTTCGTAAAGACGAAAAAGCGTCTTTACGACAGGCACTTCAGATTTTAGCTTCATGAAGGAGACAGTTAGGTGTCCGGTGAAATCATCCTTGAAAAGTACGAAATATCTTGTTACCCCGATGCATGTTGTATTGGATGGCCCCCAGACGTCCGTGTGTATCAAGTCGCCAATCCGGGTTGTCATAACTGTCTGCTTTGCTGTATTTCTTGGCTGGCGATGGAATTTGGCTAGTTCGCAGATCCTGCACAATCCAATAGGAATTGTTTGATTTCCTGTTAAGTTGAGGCCTATTGCTGATTCTGTTTTTATCATCTTCTTGAGTGTTTGATAACCAATGTGTTCCAGTCTTTCATGCCATGTTAAAAGGGATGCTCGAATATCCGCTCTTAGTCCAGTGGCCAGTTGTTCGGTTGCATTTGCTTTTGTTTCGAGGGTTTCGGGTCTCAATTTCAGTAGGTTGAGTGCGTTTTCGTTTCGTTCCCCCTGTAGGACTATTTTGTCGTTCTTGTAGAAGAATACCTAAGTGGGGAGACATATAAATTGGGTTTATTTTGTTTTTTGTGTTCGATTGTACCTTGTTTCCACGAAATTGTGCTTCTATTCCATTATTGGCAGCTGCGCCTATTGAAAAAAGGTTTGTTCCTAGTTCTGCGACGTATACTGCGTCTTTCATAGTTGAATGCGTTATTGTTTGGTCCAATTCTATGGTTACGTGGATGTCTCCTTTCCTCAGTACGTTTAGTTTTGTATCGCCAATGCTTTGTGAAAGAGAGAAAGAAAGAATTAAAAAAAACATCCACTTAGACATCGTGTGTTTAGTATGTCATTTACCTGACACAGACCATTTTCCTTCTTCAATTGGTGTAATAGTTGAGGAAAAACTTTTTTGATATGACATGTGTCTGGTGGCTCCCGAATCGGCAAAGAAGGCAAAGATACTCCTGGGATCAAATGAAGATGGTGATGCCATGCCCCATTCTTCATTGCTTTTCACTTTTTCTGCTCTCTTTTTCTTTAAACACTCTTCAGTTTGAATGTAGATATTGAAACTCACTGTATCACAATATATTCACATTGAATACACGTTTATTTGATACTGTTTGAATGTACATCATGAAACTGATTCTAAAACACTATATTCACATTGAATACACGTATATTTCATGCTGTTTGAATGTAGATATTGAAACAGATTCTATAACACTATATTTACATTGAATACACGTATATTTGTAAGTTGTTCGAGAAAGCGCGAAGCGCTTTCGATGAATAATTGTGATTGCATAATAATTAATGAAGACCATACAACTGTGTTGACCTTCTTTATTTTAGCTACTTCAATGCAGACTACAAAAATAATTTTTTTTCCATAAGAGGGTTGGGGAGGTAGACACACGCCAGGCGGCGACACCTCAACCCATTTACCCTCAGATCTCGTTTAGATGACGTTAGTCGCATTCTCCATTGCTAACGCAAATTGATCCCACGAAAACCTGAGCCTCCACCATTAGCGCTGCCGCGGAAAGGTTGATGAAATCTAAATGAACAAGATGATGCAATTAGTGAAGACTAGGGCGGGTGGGTTAAGCTAGGGAAATGCAGACAGTTGTATGGTCTTCACTAATTATTATTCAATCACAATTGTTCATCGAAAGCGCTTCGCGCTTTCTCGAACAAAGTCACCAGCAAGGTGACTTGCTAGACAGCTATGTAACTTGCAAGACAGGTCCATTAGGGTTGCAGATTCTCTATAGTGGTTCTTGAGGTGATCCAAAACCAAGGTAACATCCCAGGTAACAGAGTACTTGGGTTTGGCTGGTCTCAAATAAAAATACCTGCCATTAACTTCGTTATTAAAGGGTGAGCACCAATTGGATGGTCATCGATATTCTCAAAGGTACTTGACAGCATCGAACGGTAGATACTTAAGGTGCTGTATGCCTTACCGCTATGAAATTCGTCCGTTAAGAAGGAAAGAGCTGTGCCTATAGAGACTGACAGGGGATGCGAGTCCCTTCTATGGTGCCAATAACACCAAGCGTTCCAGGCGCTCTGATATGCAGCGCGTGTGGCAGCAATCGTCCGATTGCTGGCCAGCAATAATGTGACCACTTGCTCCGAAAGGTTTTGGTCTGAGAACCGTCCCCTGACAACTTCCAAACGGTCAGTCGGAATGACTGGTTGTTGCACAACTGGTGTGGGACATTGAGGCACGATTTCAATAGGGTTGGGCTCGGCTGAATCACTCGAACCACATCGCACACTAACTCCAACAGTAACGGGAACCACGGCTGGCTCGGCCAGAAGGGGCACACTAACACCAATGAGGCTGTCTCTGCTCTCAGCTTGGAAAGGCAATCCTTGACTAGATAAAACGGGGGAAATGCGAACCCCTCCATGTTTTTCCAATTCAAAGATAGGGCATTGGTTGCCAGAGCTCCCGGCTGGGGAAACCAACTGACAAACAGAGGCAACTGGGCGTTCCATGCCTTTGCAAATAAATCCACTTTGACTGGCCAAATCCTCATTATTGCCCTGAACATTGACGGGTGCAACCTCCAATCTCCTGACTCCTGGCCGCTCCTGGATTTATGATCGACAATCACATTAAGAATTCCGGCCACATGAACAGCTTGGATGTGAATATCCCTGTCTTCGCACCAGGAGGCCATCTCTAAAGCTAAAGAGCACAACGAATGTGAATGGGAACCCCCCAGCTTATTGATATAGGAGACCGCGGTCGTATTATCTAACTTAACAATAACTGTGCCTTTGAATGGAGCTTTAACGAAGCATGTAAAAGCGTTAAGAGCTGCCAAAAGTTCTAAGTAATTTATGTGCTTCTGGGCTTGGTCAGCCGTCCAAGGGCCTTTCGCGCATATCGAGTTACACACCGCGCCCCATCCGGATAACGAAGAATCTGAATAAATTAGCAGACGCGGTCCCGGGGAAGATAAAGGCTTGCCTTTTGACCTTGCCAAATTAGTTACCCACCATTTGAGGTCCTTTACCGCCTCGACCGAGAGAGAGACTTTGCACTGCAGGTTACCGTTAGCCTGCCCTGATTTTGAAATATAAAGCCTCTGAATACCACGATAGTGTGCTTGCGCGAAAGGCACGGCTGGGATAGCCCAAGACAGCTTTCCCAAGATCGACGTGAGATCCCTAAGCGAAACTTTGCCTTTTGAAAGCGCCATGCTGCAAAGAGAAATGATCGATCGTCTTTTCTCTAACGGAAGAGACAAAGATAGGACTTTGAATCGATCAGAAGACCAAGGAATTCTAGGGATTGCGCTGGCGTCAATATCGACTTCTCGACATTGAGGATAAACCCAATTTGTGCGAACGTATCTGAAACAAGGGCCATTTCCCTCTCTAATCCTGCGCAGGAAGAGTTCAACAGCAAAATGTCGTCCAAATAAATTATCACCCGGATACCTTTTGCTCTAAAAAATGCCACTATCGGTTTGAGAAGCTTTGAAAACGCCCAAGGGGCTGACGCTAGGCCAAAGGGTAAACAGGTAAACTGCCAAATTTGCCCCTCTCAGATAAACTGAAGGAGATTTTGATCCTCAGGATGAATGGGCCCTGTTAGATACGCATCTTTCAGGTCCATTTTTGCCAACCAATCATTTGGCCGAAGCGAATGTCTGAGGTAGTTTAGACCTTCCATCTTAAAATGTTGGTGAATTATATAATCATTTAGCTTTTTAAGATAAATTACCGGACGAAAGCCACCGGCTCTCTTGGGGATCACGAAGATGGTGCTAATAAAACCTTTATCCGGCACCATTTTGATTGCCCTCTTTGCTGCCAAGGATGCTACCTCTTCTCGACAGAGCTTAACTTGGTGTTCCCCAAACGATGGGTTAGGTGGAGGATTACACTGAATGGGCCTAGCTACTAGGTCTAGCCTCAGGCCTTCAAAAACCACATGTAACACCCAAGGGTCGTTAGAAAACCGAGACCAAGCATGGGCAAATTCTTTCAATCGACCACCGATAGGTGTGAAATGCACAGTGGTAGGTGAAATAAAATTAGAGATGTACTTCCCACAGCCACTAGGGCCCGCCGCTGGCGAAAAATTTGAGCTGGAACGCTGCCTGGCCGATCCACTGTACGGCTGGTGCGAGGACCTATGGCTACCACTGTATCCGCCTCGATAACTCTTGCCTTTGGAAGACGCGCGTTGCATCTGCTCACTGGCTCGACCCACGGCGTTCAGGGCGGCTTCGTCCTTGGCCGTTTGGACCATCTCTTAGATCAGCTTCTTTCCATAGAGCCATTGGGATTCCCTCTCTGAAAAGTTGCGCTCGTCAGCCAACAGAGATATAAACGAAGGATTCGTTTGGGATAAGATGTTTAATCGACGCCTACGCGTCACATCGTTAAAGGAGCTGGCCCATAACTGCATGAAATCTTCAACTGTTTCTTGGATCTTGGGGTCGGACCATTTAATGTCCCACAAATAAAGCAAGGGCCGAGCTATTTCGAGGATCTTATACTGTATCGACAGAAGCGTGGGTCAGAGACACTCTTTGCTGATGGCGATTTCTTGAGGATCTTTAGCCGCTTCAGCATCGCCTCATCCAAATCCGGGCACTGCAGGGAGAACGATCTCTTTTCGAAGGACGGCGCGTATTTGCCTTTCAGATCTTTCGCGTCAGGTGCTCACACTCCTTTCACCATCCATTTCCTCAATTTTTTCGTTTTGCGTTACGAAAGCGTGAACTTCTCCACCACCTTACTTCTTTTAGACTCAGCTAGCCTCGACCTCTTACGCCTGTCTTCTTCACCCTCCGACGCCTTGCGCTTGGACGAACCATTCGGATCAGATTCAATCAAAGGGTCGCCCAGAACATCAATCTCGTACTGCAAATTATCATCCGTCTCGCTTACTGACTGAAAGAGACTATCCTCGACATCCTGCGAGCTAGCCTTAGCCCGATGACCGCGGATACAGCTGCGACCACTTCGAAACGCAGACGAGACACTTTCACTATCACTTCCACTTTCTCCAGACATGACTGCACTTGACAGAAGCTGAATAAGATCTGAGGGTAAACGAGTTGAGGTGTCGCCGCCTGGCTTATGTGTCTACTTCCCCAACCATCTTATGGGGAAAAAAAATTTCTGTAGTCTGCATTGAAGTAGCTAAAATAAAGAAGGTCAACACAGTTGTATGGTGGAACAATTTGCATGCAATTGATGCTGTTTGAATGTAGCTATTGAAACTCACTGTATCACACCATATTCACATTGAATACACGTTTATTTGATGCTGTTTGAATGTAGATATTGAAACTCTTTGTATCACATATATTCACAATGAATACACGTATATTTAATGCTATTTGAATGTAGATATTGAGACTCACTGTATCACACTATATTCACATTAAATACAGGTATATTTGATGCTGTTTGAATGTAGATATTGAAACTCACTCTATCACACTATATTCACATTGAATACACGTATATTTGATACCGTTTGAATGTAGACATTGAACTCACTGTAGCACACTATATTGTAGCGCCAATGGACTTTGTCGCCTATCGCGCGATGATAGGCGATCCGCAAGTCAACCATTGGCTAGCATTTGTCGCTCTGACTGGATGTCGGGAGCTTTAAAACCCCGATTTTGACAAGTCAGTGGGGATTAGTTCTTATCAGTTCAGTTAGTAGTCGAGTAATCGAGTGAGTTGATTAGTGAGTTAGTTCAACGGAAGTCCTTCGTCGAGGTACTGTGTCGCAGTCGTCGACTAGTTGTTTGAGTTATCAACTGTGCTTAGTGCTGTATCTTGTCAAGTGAGTCCAAAAAACGAACCTTATCTCAGAGTTGTTACATGGTGGAGATGCTCCTGCGTTCTCAACTGGTCAGCCGCACGTGTAACTGAGGTAGGCGTTTGTTGTGAGGGGTCTCTGGAAGTCGAACTCAGCAATTTATTGTTGGGCACGAGGCCACAACAACGGTCTGATAGAACGTGTGATTGACAGTGGGTCGCGGCGGGTCCTCGTTTTGATGTCACACGGGAGAGGTGTGATTCCAGACGCTGGGGAAAGGAGTCGTAGACGAGCAGCTGAAGAGGCGGCAAAGGAGATTCAGACCTATTACACGGGTTTGAGGCCAACGTCACCTCTAAGTGCAGTGGCACGGGCTTCTACGAGATTACAGGAGGCCGGTACAACATCAGTGCGGTCTAAGGGGCGATCAAGAGGTCCCCCTGGTGAGGTGAGTGAGCTTACTTTCGGGCAGAGAGGTGTGTGCGTAGCCGAAGAGGTATCCCAGATCCATCCAACAAAGAAGTATCCCAGATTTGACGCAGTTTGAGTTGGATTCCTAACAACAGGGTGAGGAATTCATGGAGGCTCAGAGTCACCAAGTATTCGAGAGTCAGGAAACCAGGTGGGCTGCGGAAAAAGGGGGATACGAGCCGACGGTGGCATACGAGCATCGTGAGGGTGCCCGTGTTGTTGGGAGCGCGGTCGTCACACGAGCCGGAGCGGGAGAAAAGGAGCGACAGGAAGAGTGGGTTGTCGACCGAGGCCGGAAATTGCAAACGCGACGACCGGAGGTGGACGACGCTGCGTCGCACATCCCGCAAGTAGCAGCACCCGTAAGCCAGGAAAGGATTGTAATGCAAGCCATTCCGGCGGAAAGCAGGCAGCGGAAGGTGGAGGCCGTTGGCAGCGATCAAGGGTCGCGAGTTCAGCGGACTATTGCGACGAATTCGCTCGCGACGCAGGAGTTGGTGACCGAATACCAGGAAGGGGCGCGTCCAGTATCAGTGAAAGCGGAAGGCACCGGTGACGGAAGAAGCGCGGTTGGCGTGGAAGCCGACACCACTGGTATCACCGAGAGATCGTCAGGTGCTGAGAGTGAGCAGCTGTCGAGGGAAGAGCGCGACGCGGCGGAAGAGCGAAGAGCGGACTTTGGAAGAAGAAGCCTTCGCGAAGGTCTACGACCTCGAGCGTCTAGCACGCCTCACGCAGCGTTGTTGATCGGGCCGGGAATAAGTGGACTTAGTGTCGGGGGTTCACCAAGGCGGCAGACCATAGCCCAGGAAGAGGAACCAGCTTGGGATCCTTTTATGGCAGAGGAGGAGGACATGGCGGAGAGGCCGATCTTCCAGTATAAGGAGCCGGAGAAATTCCGCGGCACGACGAAGGAAAATGCTGTGGAGTGGATTGATCGTTTAGAAAGGATCGGTCACCACAACAGATTGACCAATCATGACTTGGCAAGAGCAATAGACGTGTCGCTCGAGGGAGCGGCCTACAAATGTTTTGTAGGCCTTGAGGCGCGGAACGCGCGTCCGGAGCACTGGGAAGACTGAAGACAGAGATTCGTTGCAGAGCAGGGGCAGCCAGCGCGCGAGAGGGAAGTACCTGGGCTCAAGTCGTTGTTTCTGAAGCAGTTTGTTGCGGTAAACTTGAAGCGACAAATGGAGAGGAAGCTGCGGATGAGAGTCCAGGGGAAAGACGAAGACATAACGGAGTATTACCACGACGTTATGGATTTGTGCCGCATCGTGCAACCAGATATGGCGGAAGAAGTGTGCATTGACCACCTGTTCAGGGGGTTAAGCCTAGCGCTTTACGAAAGACTGTACGTGCTCGGAATCACGACCTGCGAGGAGTTTCTGGAAAAAGCAAGACTCCATGCAGATGCTGTGAAAATTGCCTATAAAAGAGGCTAGGAAGATGCGCGCCGGGAAAACGAGAAAGCTGCCATCGGGGGAGTAGGCTTTGACAAGATGCAAGAGCTCCAACGGCAGATACAGGAGCTGCGCGATGAGCTGGCGAAGGCGAGAGGGCCGTCAGGGAAGAAAACCAGCGACGGTGAAAAAAGTGGAAATAACCGGAAACCGAAGAAGAACTCATTAGGATGTTATAATTGCGACGAAGAAGGGCATATGGCAAGGAATTGTCCAAAGAAAAAGAAGCGAGATGTGATCAAAAGAAGCCTGTGCTGTGATTGGCGGAGAGCAGAGCCAATCAAATGGAGCGGCCAATGGAGGCGATCAGCAGCCCACTGAAGAAATTTGGATTGGTCGATTCCCCGTTGAAGCTTTAGTGGACACGGGAGCGGTAATTTCTGTAATTATGCCGTCATTAACAAGCAAATTGAAGTTGAGAATTACCCCATGGGATGGACCCATGGTGGTGGCAGCCGATGGACAACCGATGCAACCAAGAAAGAAAGTTGCCCTGTCGGTGAGAAATAAGAACACGTCGGTGGAAGGAGAAGCTGTCGTGCTGAAAACTTTTGGACCCGACTTCATCTTGGGATGGAATTTACTGAAGCTCTTTAAGGAATTGAAGATCTGCTTTAGCAGCCCTCCGACAGTGGAGCTTGGGGCGATCGACATTGGAGCAGCCGGAGGAGGAGATGCCTTGAGGAAAGTTACCGCAACAGTGGGTGTCACGGTGCCGAAAAGGAGTGCTGTACCGGTGAAGGTGTCTATCCCGGAGGGAGGAAGTGAAGATGCAATTATGCTCCTCCGCCCGTCGAAGAAGCTGCTCGAGAAAAGCGGCTTATCAGCGGGTCACGCGTTGATTGACCGCACCAAGTCGGATGCAGTGGTTCACGTAATGAACGTCGATCACACAGATCATGTGATTGTGGAAGGGACATCGCTTGGGCAATTGGTGGCTGTCGACCAGAGCAGCGTTCTTCCGCTGGAAATGGAAGATGGTCGTGCAGCCGGAAGGGGCAGTGAACGGCCTGGAAAACGAAACCCGGCTATGTTCGAGGAATGTGTGGCGAAGTCACTGACAGGAGAAGATCGCATGGACCTCATTTCGCTTTTGATGAGTTTTCAAGATGTGTTCGCTGATTGTCTTGGACAATGTACTGTCCTGGAGCATGCTATACCTACGGGTGATGCGGCGCAGATCAAGCAATTACCAAGGCGACGCGCCTGGCAGGAAAGGGAACTCATTAAGGCGGAGGTAGACAAGATGTTGTGGCAGGGGGTTATTGAACCTGCGCAGAGCCCCTGGTCATCGCCAATCGTCCTTGTGAAGAAGAAGGATGGGAAATGGCGATTCTGCATTGATTACAGACGTTTAAATGAAGTTACGACGAAGGACGTCTATCCACTTCCGCGCATCGACGATGCATTATCGAAGCTGGAGGGAGCGACGCTTTTTAGTGTTGCAGACCTTCAGAGCGGGTACTGGCAGATGTCAGTCGCTGAAGCGGACAAGCCGAAGACAGCGTTTGTGACGCCGGATGGCCTTTACCAGTTCCGTGTAATGCCGTTTGGATTGTGTTCAGCACCGAGCACATTCCAGCGGCTCATGGATATGGTGTTGGCAGGGCTCAAATGGACGGATTGCCTAGTGTACATGGATGATGTCGCTATCTTCGGAAGGGATGCAAAGGAGCATCTGGAGAGGCTCGGAAAGGTCTTGTCGTGCTTCCGGAGGGCCAACTTAAAGCTGAAAATTGAAAAATGTGCCTTCGGAAATGAGCGGGTGCGGATGTTGGGCCACGTCGTGAGCCAAGCTGGGATTGAGCCGGATCCAAACCACTGCAAAGCCATCGAAAAGTTCCCTGGCCCAAACTCAATGCTAGTGAAAAAGTAAAAAGGAAATGGGTGAAAAGCTTTGTAGGTCTTTGCTCTTTCTACCGCAAGTTTGTGCCGAACTTCGCCAAGATGGCGTACCCACTCACAGCAATGGAGAGAAAAGGAATTTTCCGGTGGGGAGAGCCAGAGCGGAGTAGCTTTGCAGAATTGAAGGCGGCGCTTATAAAGGCGGCTCGACTGGCGCATCCAGATTATGCAAGGGCTTTTGAGGTACACCCGGACGCCTGTGACTACGGAATAGGCGCAGCGTTGATGCAAGACAGGGACGGGCACGCCATGCCCATTTGTTTTGCGATCCGAGGGTTAAACAAGTCAGAGAGGAACTATTCAATCACCGAGAAGGAGTGCCTGGCCATTGTATGGGCCATGAAGAAGTTTCGCCCAAACATTTGGGGAACGAAGGTGGTGGTGAAAACAGATCATCATGCCCTATGCTGGCTGATGACAAAACAGGAGCTGAGTGGCAGACTGGAACGATGGAGTTTGTCGTTGCAAGAGTACGACATAAGCATCTGCTACAAGAAGGGAAGTCTCCATGAGGATGCAGATGCCCTGTCGCGTTACCCAATACAGAGGGGGTGAAGGAAGGACACGCGACACCCATTCCAGTTGCGGCTATGGCGATGGACGTTCAGTCCTGGATTGACGGACAGGATCGCGTAAAGCAGTAGAAGCGGATCAAGCAGGCGATGATCAACAACACTTCCACGCGATATGGGAACTTCGTGCTGAAGGAAGTCCTGTTGTACCTCAGAACGATCAGGTTCGGACAAGAATTTGATCGGCTCTGCGTGCCTCCAGAGAAACGGAAGAAAGCAGTGTCGTGGGTTCATGATGAACCTATGGCGGCATGGATAGATTAGTTATCCGGTATGTCAAGGCATGCAAAAGTTGTCAGACACGAAGGCCGGATCAAGGGAGAAAGAAGGGACTCATGGAGATTACTCAAGTGGGAGGACCCTTCGAAAGGATCGGGATAGATGTCCTTGGTCCTTTCCCGCAATCACGAAGCGGTAACAAACGTGATCGTTGCCATAGACTACCTTACTAAGTGGGTAGAAACAAGGGCCGTACCGGATGCCACGGCTCGGCAAATAGCAAAATTCTTCGTTGAGGAAATCGTGCTGCGGCATGGATTTCCGCGGGAGGTGACGTCCGATCAAGGGAAGTGTTTTACGGCAGAAGTAATCCGTAAGGTGTTCGCCCTTTTACGACTCTCACATCGGGTGACGGTGCCTTACCACCAACAGCCCATGGTCTTGTGGAGCGGCAAAACAAAACGCTGGCGACCATGCTGGCGATGTATGTGGACGAAAGTCACGAGGACTGGGACGAGTTCCTCGGCTTTGTCACATTTGCCGATTGGCGGTGAAATAGGACTGAAACGAAATAGGACTGGAGAAATAGGACTGGGAGAAATAGGACTGACTTTTTAAATTTTTAGGACAGTCCTATTTCTCCATGCCAGCAGTCCTATTTCTCCATGCCATCAGTCCTATTTCTCCTCGGCATCAGTCCTATTTCTCCTTAGAAATAGTCCTATTTATTTTATTTTGTTCCAGTAAGGAACGATATGCCTCCAATCCGGTAGGCAACATTATGCGTAAGAGCGTCGGGTTATATCCATTTCCCTTTGTAAAAAGCCGATGGTGTTAACTCATAACTTAAATGGTTCACCAAACATTTACCTTTTATCCTATTTTAATTTAAATTGCAGGGGACCATTAAATATGTTATATCTAATATAGTTCATTTAATAAAATACTACAACGGCCACACCAGAAATATTTACTAAATTTTTCTTACTTTTTAGTGCATAAATAACTTTTCCAGTTGCACTCATGTTGTACTTGCTCATACAACTATCAGCAACGATTAACAAGCAAGTCTTACCATATCGGTAGCGCTCTAACCTGTGACACGGGTAGGCTTGTATTCGATTCTCCGTGGTTACATTTCTTCTGAGGTTTTTAATAATTATTCTATAAAAGAATTTTTGGGAAGAAAACAATTACTGGTGTTCAGGGTAATACTACTGAAATGGCAAATAATGGTAGTTCTGACTTCCCAATTTTCACATGTGGTTTCAGTATTTCAGCCAGTCAGTATTTAGATCTTCATGGTGTAGGTTGTCGACGGTGCTTCGAATGTGCTTCGAATGTGCCGAGAATGTGCTGTGAATGTGCTAATCATCTGTTGTTCGTGTCCAGCGGCCTGCCCAGTTCCTGCCCAGCTGCGGATTGTTTCTAAGGAGTCGCAAACCGTAAGCACATTTTCTATTTCACTAGTGCTGGGCCGTACCCGGACACGTTGTACCAGGCTCGGAACGGATAGGCAACGGTTCGAGTGCTGGCATTGTTAATTTAAGTGTAAGGGCATTGAGACTTGTCACCTCAATGGGCACAGGTATCGGGATTGGTTTCACAGTGTCGTCGTGAAACCAATTGTCTGACCCAGGTCAGTGGACCTTCAGTTAAATAGATATCTTAGTCGGGACGTAGGCCGACTAGGATTAGAAATATTTACGATAGTTATTTAATTATATATGCAAATTATGGGTATGCTACCTAACTATACTTCACGTCACTTAATGCTTTTACTTTTTTTATTGTCTTTCTACTGAACTTTGATTATGTTTTACTAATTTTTTTTTTCTTCTTTTTCTTCTTTGTAGGTTTTGCCTGGCAATTTTTTTACAGTTTACTCAGGCCGGTTTAACGTTTTTTTATTTCTTAAGTTCTTTTTTTGCCTTTTTCATTAATTTTATTTTTCTTTTTTCATAGGGAGCTCTGATCAACGAATTTTTAAACCGTCCTTTCGGACAATTGAAAGCTTTTGCTTTCTCTTATCACTCGTTTGGTAAATGGTTGGAAGGATTTAAACATGCAAGGTAAATTCATTTATAGTTATATGGAGTACATTGGTATAATTATTGCAATTTTATTTTTTTTAGAACAATCATCTTCTCGGGAATTGTGGCCACGAACCAAAACCATCAATCGGCACATTAGTCGTCGCTTGCACAACAAGTATTATCGTAATAATTCAAGCATAATGTATTACATTACATATTACATTAAAATAAAAAAGTCAATTGAGATTATGTAAGTTTATTGATAAAGTATGTTAATTTGTAAACATTCGTCAAATAAAATATATGTTACAAACAAACAAATGTTATTCAATTATAGACATATCTAGGTCATCATTAATATTTTTTATAGCAACATTAAGAGCATGTGAGGAAACAATAGCGGGAAAAGATGATCTAAGCTCTAAACTATTTCTTCTAGTAGATCCATTGTAGATAGCTGCAAAAACAATAATTAGTTATAGGGAAACTTTTCTTTCTTGTAAATTTAAAAAACATACCTCATTATTTTGATAGCCCGCCCAAAGCTGGAACAGTACGGAATTCTTAAGTTGGGTCTCTTTCTTCCGGTGAGCCCTTATTTTGTCATAGCAGAGTAGCGTGCTAGTAAGGGAAACTTCTTCGGCCAGTTTCCGCAATACCATTGTCATCTTGTAGAATTTTAAATTAGATCCGCCTGCCAACTACAAACATTTTTGTTATTAATTATTCATTACATATTATTGTTCAAATTTAAATTACCTTGTTCCATTGGTGGTGCATTCCTTCGCAGTCGTTATTGGTACGCGTTAAGATGTTGAAGCATGACCAGTTCTCAGGAGTCCAGAACTTGCCCCGAATCCAATTCCGCTCCATATAATCCATGAGTGCTGGAAGTTCGCTAGGTGCTGAGCTCTTCAACGCGTCAAACACACCAGGAATTTTACCAGCTACAAAAAAATAAAGTTCATAAATGTTATTTATGACAATTAAATATAACATTTGTGTGCTATTTACCTGGAAGATATGCAAGGCATAGCAGGCGAAACACAAAGTCTCGCACTGGATTCGGTCCCTTGTTGTTGTAGAGGGTGGCAAGGTGAAGATCCCGGACCTTTTTCAGAACGGCTTGGCACCAGTGGAAATTGCAGCCAAAGTGCTGGCAATCCACAAAGTGCTTGCGGACAGCCGTAAATATAGCACGTTCGAAATCGGTCACGATCCGCTGGACTCTTGGAAGGGGGATTATATCCTATTACAATATAAAATTTATTATTTTTACATAACAAACTATTTGTAAATGAGATAGTATCTATACCTTTATCTTCTCGAAGACAGCGCTATAGTCGGCTGCTCTTCTCCTGGTCATGCAACAAAACAATAAGGGTACTTGCTTTATTTCATTCTTGTCGTTTTTGATGAACCCATTGATCGTGAAGAGCTATATAGAGAGAAATAGGTTAAAATTAAATTTGGTTACATTATCAAGATAATTAAACGCACCTGTTTGATGGGTTCATCAACAAAATAGAATGTTGCGTCCATAAACCATGTCTTGCAGTCTTCTAGTTGGCGCTTCATGGTAGGGGTGAAGAACAGAAGGTGCCGGGCACGGTCTTGGGCCGTTCCAGCAAAGATGGCGCCCTGATACCAGTCGGGTGGGAAGAAATTCTCCACTACAGGAAGGAAAGGGTCATCTTTCCTGGGATTGGCGGGCATAACCTTCGCTCTCTTGTAACTGGAATATAAACTTTAATCGTTAAGCGTAATCATGATATAATTTATTTATTTAATGTACCGTAAACGACGAGTGGCCAAATCAACATCCGGCATGTGTCTTCCTTCTATGGACTTGCGTTTCTTCAGTTCGGCAAATAAGATCTCCCTGGGGTCCGTAAACTGTTGATCGACGCAGGCTTTCTTCGATTCTCTAAAGATGTCAACCTATGTATAAATATTGCAAGTTACACATTTAGAAACTCAAATTACTTTTATCTAAAAACACTTACCCTTTTCTGGTTTCCAATGTCTTGTGGGTGATTGTGGGTGTTCTCTTGATCGTGGGGAACAAGGGTGAAGTCAGCATTATTGTAATTAAACAAACAATCCAAAAGGGGGGTTTTCTTTTGTTTCACGATCGCTTTACATGGGTTTCCAGAAGGTCGGGAGGTACAGCGCCATGTATATGTGCTCTTACTGATGGCTTTTTTCCTGAAGCAAAATCCTATAGTAAGAAAGGAATTCCTCTTTTAGTCTTATTCAATTAGCAATTATATTCGAATTATTACCTAATCCATCAGTAAGCTTATGGAGTCCCTTGTTCGTTCCCTCGTCATGAATCTTGTAGGATGGCTCCGTTGGTTCCTCATACGATGATTGCTAACAAAAACATTTAGTTAATAAAATACTACGACATGATGCGATAAAGAAAAAATATATACCTCCATTGTCGATTCGCTGGGTTCGGCAAATGTTTCCTCTCTTCTTCCATCGCTTGCATATGAACTCCTTGGGATTGCAGCTTCTGGCGACTGGTCTGGTAGCTGAGGTTGGGCCCTGCGTCTTCGTCGTGGTGGTGGAACTGGAGGAGTTAACCTAAGAAGAGGAGACAACATGAAAAGAAAAGGAGACACAACAAGACTCACCAATGGTGACATTGTCAACGGAGAAAGTGGGGAGGGTGGAGAAGACGGAGTTGCTGGACGACGCGGAGAATTAGTCTGAGGAGATGTGCGAGGAGTTGATCGCTGTCGTGGTGATGAGGGACGACGTGGAGAAGCTGGAACTAGAGGCTTTTTCTTGCCTACGTCGGAAGGGTCGAAAATGCTCCTTGGCTTCAGCAATCTCTTAGGACGACCACCTTCAGAACCAGCAACAGCAACAACAGCTACATCGCCTTTTGATCCCCCAGCTACTGCACCATCAACATCCGCTACATCTTCCGTGGAACCTAGGACTGCACTACCAGTAGAACACATGGCGCACCGATAAAAGTTGCTGAACTCCTTCCATGAAGGCGAAACACCCTTATGGAAGGTAACACCACAACAAAGACGATGGAAAGGAACATGGCAGCCTAGGCAAACGCAGAATTGCTTCCGGCCGATAACACTGGATTTGCATCCCGAACATTGAAAGCGAGCTGAAGACATGGTAATGGTAAGTGCTAGATCGAAGTCTAAGACGATCTATTAAAGTTTTTGGTATTATTGTATCCATATATATAGTCTGCCAAAAAGGGGAGGAGCCAAACGAAATTACACCTCTCGGCAAATAGGAAGGAAGCACTTCTTGCTGTTGCGGTGAGTGAAGATTACCTGGATTTACGTAAAGCTTTTCTTTCAATTCACCGCAGGCAAGCGTCATCAGCTTCCGGGATACAAGGTCGTATGGAGTAGTCATTAAATGTGGTGCAGCCATAAGTCTTAAGCTGCTGAATCCGAAGATCTCTGACCTTCCTAAATCTTTGCTTTCGATTCGCCGCCGGCAAAAATCTTCGACCTCTTCGTCTTAAGCACCCATAAGTTTTAATCTGCTAAAGCCGATGATGTTTTACTTCTGCAAATCTCTTCTTTCTATTCGCCGCCGGCAACAATCTTCAACTTCCTCGGCTTTAGCACCCATAAATCTTCTTCATCAATTTTATTTCAAAGTCAATATAAATATTAACTTAATCCTTTGGCATACGTCACTTGATGAGTAATGCTATGTCATGCTCGGCCATCCACTTCGGTGGTAGAATCCTCTTCTTGGTAAAGAAGTTGAGGAATTGTTAAAATGTTAAATTACAAACAATTTATTTTTCGCCCATCTACCGTTATCTACCATCTCCTCTCTCATCCATTCTCTTGTATCTCAACAGTTCTTCTTGCTCCTGGTGAGGAACTAGCTTTCATACAGGCGAAGATTCATTAACATTCTTCTACTATTCATAGTAAACTTAACCGCAAATGTTATTAAAAACCTCAGAAGAAATGTAACAACGGAGAATCGAACACAAGCCTACCCGTGTCACAGGTTAGAGCGCTACCGATATGGTAAGACTTGCTTGTTAATCGTTGCTGATAGTTGTATGAGCAAGTACAACATGAGTGCAACTGGAAAAGTTATTTATGCACTAAAAAGTAAGAAAAATTTAGTAAATATTTCTGGTGTGGCCGTTGTAGTATTTTATTAAATGAACTATATTAGATATAACATATTTAATGGTCCCCTGCAATTTAAATTAAAATAGGATAAAAGGTAAATGTTTGGTGAACCATTTAAGTTATGAGTTAACACCATCGGCTTTTTACAAAGGGAAATGGATATAACCCGACGCTCTTACGCATAATGTTGCCTACCGGATTGGAGGCATATCGTTCCTACTGAAACAAAATAAAATAAATAGGACTATTTCTAAGGAGAAATAGGACTGATGCCGAGGAGAAATAGGACTGATGGCATGGAGAAATAGGACTGTCCTAAAAATTTAAAAAGTCAGTCCTATTTCTCCCAGTCCTATTTCTCCCAGTCCTATTTCGTTTCAGTCCTATTTCACCGGCTACCCATTTGCCTAGAACTCGGCGCGCCAGGAGAGCACCAAACATACACCATTTATGCTGGTGTATGGACGGGAAGTAGTGATGCCGACGGACCTGCTAGCGGCGACAGGCCCGTAATGATGGCGTAGTGAAAGCTGAGGAAGTGACGCGTACTGACAATCCTGAAGGAACGCCAGAGGACGACACCACGGCAGTGACCGAGGAACCGAGGACAATGGTGGAACCTGAGGGGGCGGCGCGTGTGGGCACAGATCCTGAGACATCGCTGGTAAGCGATACTGCGGTGGTGGCTAGTCAACCCAAGGCGAAAGGCGCAAGGGGGAAGGCGAAACGCCGACCGCTGGAAGTAATAGAGGAGGAAGATTGTAGTGGAGGTCTACAAGTGGAAGAGGAGCCAAGGCCTGGGTTGCAAGAGGAGGTGGAACCGCAACCAGGTCGTCCGATCTGACAAAGACGGGCACCAGGATGGATGAAGAACATGCTGCTTTTATCAGTGATCTGTACCATTGGACAGATGATCAAAGCGCATGAAATGAAAGGAAAGTTCGTGGTGACAGCAGAAGCGGTGTTTCACCCGGAGGGAACCCTGGCACTAGGCGATTCTGAATGGATCGTCATTTACGATGTACCAACCAAACGGGCGGAGCAGGTGATCAAGCGTGTCACCAACTGGGTGGACGAAATGCTTCGAGCATTTGACAAGGTCGCGACGGTAAATTTCCCAATGGAAGTAAAGCCATTCTTGGAGGGACCTGCGTTCGATTTGGTGGAAATCAAGTCCAGAGCGGAGCGTCAGCGGCAGGAGTTCAGGGAGCTGGAGAGAGCCCTCAAAGGTGATGGAACCCGGAGGAAGCGCGGGATGTTCAACGCTGGAGGCAAATTACTTAGTTGGTTATCTGGGACCGCTACCACCCGAGAGCTAGAGTCGGTGCATTCAAGGCCCGAATATTTCGACAAGAAGGGCCTGGAAGTAGTGCACCTTCTTAAGGAGCAAGCGATACTCCTGAATGTCACGTAACAGCTTGATGGCGGCGTCGGGACAGATGCGCCGCGAACAAGCTCAACTGAGAAAGGCCTTCAACGAGAGCTGGACACACCTGGCGAGAGAATTGCTTTATCTCCAAAAAGTCGCGAGGTCGATTGAGAAAGCTAACCGCGCACTGGACTGGACGGCGGAAGTCCTGCACGGCTGGCACCCGGGGCTGGCGGACGCAGCAGTAGGGAAGCTGTCACCCTTGATGTGCCCCCCGAATGAACTGAATCAAGCGTTGGAGTCGGTTCGGCAGGCGTTGCCACAAGGATGGGGGCTGACACCGGCCCCTTCAAGGGGGTAATGGCTGGAGGGCCTACCAAGAAGCTAGGGTGGAGGCGGCACTGGCAAACGGCAACATCCGATTGTTTATTCATTTACCGGTATTCGAATTTAATTACGCTTTGCAGATTTACAGTGTTATCCCGATGCCAGTGGCCACCAGTAAAGGGGAATCGATGTCCCACTCCTACGCTGGATTGGCTCCGTATCTGGGGGTGTCGCCGGATCGTCAACTGTTTGTGGAGTTCAACGCTGATGAAGCGCGGAAATGTGCGCCGTTCATGGGTAGTGTGTGCCCTTTCTTAAAGCCCATTGACCGAAAAGGAAGAATGAAGTGCTGTACGGTGGCCGTGTTTCTTCAGGAGCAGGGAGCAATTCAAAAGAACTGTCGTTTGTACAGTAAAAAGTGGGCCGGCATAGATCTGTTTTATGTCCGAGGACGAAAGTGGGGCTACGCGGGGAAGGACAATGTGACTATAGTGCTCCAGTGCCCTGTTAAAGGGATCGGCGGAATAGGTTTGCCGCAAGTTCTGCCAGCAGCAGGTGTGATAAAAATCCCAAGACTTTGTTCGGCAACCTCAGATGACTGGGTTCTGCAAGCGAGCTTCCGACAGATGCTGCCAATGAATGTCACAAGTGTCATTGACGAAGAAGCGGCCAGGATGCTGAGCAGCTTGCTGGTGTCGGTGATGAAGCAACCGCAACCAGCCGAAAAGAGCCCAATAATGGAGGATTCACCAGCAGCGCTTCGCCCACCAACGTGTATAGACATAGCAGGGGCGACTTTGCATCTGAAAGCGGTCGAAGGCCTACGCCGACAATGGGAAGAAGAGGAGAACGTTAAGCGGTACCCATTTGAATGAGTTATTGGATTTCTGTTTCCAGTACCTCTTATTGTGTATCTGATGTTTCAATATCGGAGGTTGAGGAACCATGTCGATATCCTGTTATTGGCTCGCGTCACTGAAGTGCGAGAGCCCAAAAACGGGGACAAATTCGATTCTAGCACGGTGGTCGTCACCGAACCTGCAATAGCCTTATTAAATGTAGGCGCTTTGGCCAGCTGAATGTTGGCCAAACCAGTAGAAGTTAAATGTGTAGTTTTGTACCCTTTCCTTTATGGGGTTGTCAACATTTCAGGCGCCCCGTGCTTTTAGGTAGGAGGGGGGATGTAGCGCCAATGGACTTTGTTGCCTATCGCGCGATGATAGGCGATCCGCAAGTCAACCATTGGCTAGCATTTGTCGCTCTGACCGGATGTCGGGAGCTTTAAAACCCCGACTCTGACAAGTCAGTGGGGTTCAGTTTTTAGCAGTTCAGTTAGTAGTCGAGTAATCGAGTGAGTTGATTAGTGAGTTAGTTCAACAGAAGTCCTTCATCGAGGTACTGTGTCGCAGTCGTCGACTAGTTATTTGAGTTATCACCTGTGCTTAGTGCTGTATCTTGTGAAGTGAGTCCAATAAACGAACCTTATCTCAGAGTTGTTACAATATTCACATTGAATACAGTTATATTTGATGCTGTTTCAATGTAGATATTGAAACTCACTGTATCACACTATATTCACATTGAATACACGTATATTTGATACTGTTTGAATGTACATCATGAAACTGATTCTATAACACTATATTCACATTGAATACACGGATATTTGATACCGTTTGAATGTAGATATTGAAACTCACTGTATCACACTATATTCACATTGAATACACGTATATTTGATGCTGTTGGAATGTAGATATTGAAACTCACTGTATTGCACTGTAAAGCTTCCAATACCTCGTGTATTTTCAGTGAGTTGCCGAACCAACTCCGAATTACATGTTACAATCATGCAGTATTTATACTACTAAAGGATACAAATTATGAAGGTAAAGTGGGAGGAGATACGTTCACTTTCACTTGTGAAACGCTTGAGGGATGTATGAGGTGTGGCTTCCTTTGGATAGCATTTGGGCTTGTTACATTCCTTCCCCTCTTCGGTAAGAAGAATTGGTACTCCAATTTCCGTCACCGACTACAGTTGTTGCTATGGTTGAAAAATAAAACTTGTTCCTTCACCTAAAATTTACGAAAAAGAATTGTATGTGATTTTAATAAGGTTGTTGGTGTATTGTCTTCTTTCTTTTCTTCTTTTATTCTTGCTTTTCTTTCTGCCTGGTATTTCGGCTATGTTGATTATGGCTTGATCATTTTCCTCGCGGCTGTATTGTTGGTGTTCTTTTCTTCTAGTTTTAGTCAGGGAATTACTGTTATGTTTTAGTTCCCATTTTTGGAATATGGTTTGCGCTCTTAAATTGCATGTTTCTGATCCAGCCGCGCGTCCATGTGAGTCTTTTATCCTTGCGTCTGCTCCGTGTAGCAGTAAAATCTCGATCATGTCGATTCGGTTGAATCCGGCTGCTACGTGTAAAGCGGTTTTGCCTGAGTCGTCTTGTTGGTTGATATTGATGATTCTCTTTGCGCAAGTTTGGGTGGCCAGGTCCTCTAGGCCATACATGGCTAAATAATGCAAAACGGTTCTGCTGCTTGGTGTTGTAATGTTAATGTTAGTTGTTGTCCATATTAACTTCGCACATTCTTGGTTTTCGTGTGAGATTGCCAACATTAATGGAGTTTCTCCTTTGTAATTGCGAGCTGTGAATTCGCAGTTGATATGTTTCAGGATTCGTAGTAACAATAGATTATTTTCGGCTGCTGCGGTATGGCCAATTGTCTTTCCGTGGTAGAGTATCTCTGAATCCGCTCCGAAGGATAGTAAAAGGTCGGTAATGTCGTAACTACATCTTCGTACGCTGGTGTGGAGTAGCGTCTGTTCCTCTTCTTATCTTTCATTGAGTAATGTGGCCATCTTCTGTCTCGGCCAACCTTGTTGCATTTTGAATTTATTTTGGATGCACCTTCTTATTACCTGCATTGCAGCTCCCATCATCGTTAATGAAAGTTTTCCGTTTTCTAAGTCTATCATGGCTTGTCTTCGTAGTTAGATTTTTTTTGCTCGGGCTGCTGATAGGGATGCTATCGTTTTCATCCGACAATTTTTACATCCCTCTGTTTCCCTTTGTTGGTCGTCTGGCTTATTCCGTTTTTGGGAAGGTTCACACTGAAGATAAGTGTCACTGTCATTTCCTAATATAAAATCAACACTGTAGACACTTTCGCAATCGGGTGCTATTCCACTATACGCCGTTAATCCCTCGTTCTCATCTTCACTCGATTCACTGCTGTCATTCAGTTTTTCTTCATTTCTGAAAAAGTTGATCTTCTTTGTTTCTACCTCTCCGCTCCATCCTATGTATCGCACTATTTCCTTGTTCTCATCCGCATTTTTCGCACTTTCTTTTGCTCTGTAGTTCTGTTGCTCATCCTCACCTTCGGTATCGCTAATAGTGATTAGCTCGTATATCCTCTTCGTCTCCTGATTGATGATGGTTACTTCCATTGTGTTATCCTGAGCGGTGTTGTTATAGGCCATTTTGAGATGAATTGTTGGTTTGTAATGCACACTTTGCTTTGCGAAACTTTGTTGGATTTATGCCGTTGAGACACTGGGAAGAGTTTAGTTTACGCATTTTGCAAAAACTTGCTTATTCAAAGATCTTCATGTTGTTTTTCATAAGTTCTTGTTTCTCTGTTCCTAATTTGATAACAGGTTTGTCTTTGCATTTAATTATGTTCCATTTTCTGTTTCATACCCTTTTTGGTTGAAATTGTTTCTACGTCTTGTGTTGCGCTGACATTTGGATTATCGCAGGGCGAATCGACGAATATCTTGTTTTGTTTTGTTTTTTAACTTTCTTTATTCCTTTTTAGTCATTGTTATTTTCTTATAGGGGTTCTTGCGTTTTTATTCTTATTCGGGAGTTAGTTCTCTTCTTTCCTTTGAAGATTACACTTCTTGTGCCGTCGTTCTGTTTGTTATTTGTGATTCGCGATGCAAGGGTTTGACTTTAATGACTTTTCGTGGTACAGGCGACAAGTTGAAACCGCGTTGTCTAGCTTGGATAAGGAGCTATATCCCACTCCTGAGAGTCATTTCCAGCGGTTTCGTCCCAAGGATCGGCAATATTTTTTTAGCTCGTTGCAATTTTTCTTTTCTGTTGCGAATTTTGTGCAGTTTAAAAACGAACGCCCATGGATCAATGACTATTATTACTTGTATGTGTTTTTTTTTCTTATTTATTTTTTTTAAGATAATAATAATAATCCGATTTCTTATTCAGGAACCATCCTGGGTATGCGCGATATCGCGTCCGCTACCCATTGAGATTCGCTCGCTTTCTCTGGTGGTTGGAGTGGGGGATTGATATTTTCCATCCTACTCCGTCTTCCTCCTGGTTGGTGAAGGAGGTTCTCCAGCGTGAGCACGATGAAGAGATGTTGCCGCTCACAAGAATTTTTGAAAAACGTCCATCAGGACCAGGAGGTCGTGTCCATCGTGGCCATCAGTAACGTCCCGGGATGGATCATGCAGAAGGGGATGGTGCCACTTCTTGCAGTTAGGCTAGAGGCAAGCTTTCTTGACTTGACAGTCTCTCGCGGAGTACTTTGTACCGAAACACCTATAGCATAAACGATGTCTATCTTTGATGTAGCGTATGTGTAAGGCTTGTTGATGATCGACTTCGAGTTGCTCTTCGTTCTCAAGTATCCGGTCATTCAATTCTCTTACCTCGCGCTCAATTTTCGCTCTCGCTCTTTGAATAAAAATCATCCAACTGACAAACAGGTATTTTAGTTGATCGCTACTCTTAAAGTTATCTGGTTGCTACAACTTGGTAGGCTTCCAGCTAGTGTTGATCGAGCAAATCTACCATCTCCTAGAGAACATGCCATTTTGTTTAAAAGAAATAAGTTTGTCAAGATTGTTGTCCGATAAGTTGGAACGTTTTGGAACAAACATTAGTCCCGTAGTGCTGAAAAGACGATCGAAGGCAGCAGACGATGGAAGCACGCTGTTGTATTCTCCATCAAATCAATGGAGTATTTGTAATTTACTTAGATATTACTAATTAGCTATATAGTTTTATAAATCGATTTACTTACATAAATACTTGTTTGATCGTCGAAAATCGTTCACGGTCTTTAAGAAACCCAGTTGCTGTGTCACTGAAGAACCTATCTACTTCGCTAATTTCAGTAGTGATTTCTCTCTTTCTTAGGCTATCCAAAAACCGGTTCATTTTCTTTTTCTGGACGGTGAGCCGCCGCCTGTACTGGCCTCAGCAATGCTCCTTTCAATGGCTCTAAAATTTGTAAAACCAAAAAGGTCGTTTATTTCAAGCACTTAAACACGTTTAAATTCGGTTTCCCTACTACATATTACGTACCTTCGATGCACTTACACTGTTTTTCAATGAATGGCATGTGCATGAAAAAGGAAGATGAATATGCGCGTGTAATATGTAAACATCAGTGTGACTGCCACCGTCAGAATCAGAATCAACCTTATTTTCATCCTCTCTGTTGATTTTGAGGCAATGGTTTCGCAGTGCCATTTGACCAGGTTGTTTTTATAGACAGGGGATCTCGTTGTGACAGCGCTTTAAAATTTCTCCTATATCGATGTAAACGATGTCATCTGCTTCTCCTCGTCATTTTCGCAAAGACAGTCGTCTTCTTCGTCATCTCCGCTAGAGAAACGTTTTGGTACATGGCCTTCTTTTTTCCGGTGGAAACTTCTAGAAAGCCTTAAGAACATTATACCCGTTGTTGATAATGATACAGTTGACTTAGGAAAGAATCTTGAATTCGGCATGCATATCTGATGTTGACCTGGCCTGCACGTCGTAGGCATGATGAGATCCATATAAACGTTGAACACGAAGACACGCACCGCATCGACTGACATCCGGAGAATCTTTACCTTCGCCATGCTAATGGGCCGTCCTTCCATGGAAGCTGCGGCGGTTAGGTATCCCGCAATTAGCTGTAGTTGAAACATGTTACACCTTTTCCAATTCAGCAATCAGAATTTGTTTTTTGTTTTCGTATTTCTTGTAAAGAAGCCTTGCTATTGAACAATGACTTTTGATAACAAGCGGGCCTATTAATCAAGGTTGGACAATCGCGATACTACCGGTACCGGTACCGCGATATTTCTATTTAAAAAGTATCAATGCCAGTATCGGAAGCACATATTGAGACTTGCGATCCTGATACTTTTAACATATGGTGCCATCTAGGAGCCAAAAATATCACCACAATTTCTGTTAACAGATGGCTCTTGTAAAAGGCTAGAATGTTCTAGTCTTCCAAATGCGGCTTCTGTTGCGGGTTATTTTGAACCCTTACGTCGCTTTTCTTTGGAGATCCATCAAATAATATTTCGAGTTTGACGAAATATTCTTCATTAAAATCGTTAGTTATTAAACACCACGCTCCACTGCCTTCGTCAACCTAAGCCGAAAGGCTTTTCAGTGTCAGAGGAAGCATTTTCCGCCCAACGAGGAATCGTCTTTTCTATACAAATTTTGAAAAAAAAATTTAAAAGAAAAAAAACAACAAAAGAAATGCAAAAAATTTACTATTGCTGTATTTTTATTGTTGGTCAACTGATAAATAAAGTTCCAATAAAACTGTGATATCTGAAATTTCGATTAACGCCATCAATCAAAAAATTTTCTTAGCCATATCTTTTTCTTCTAGATGACGTTTAGAAATTAAAAGTATCGGTTTCAGTAAGGCGTGCGATACTTGAAAGTAGTATCGCGATATACTGTATTTTTCGAAAATTGAAGTACCTGTTCCGCGATACCGATACTTCTTAAAACTATCGCTTCCAACAGTGCTATTAATCCACCAACAAGCTCTTGAAAACCTTCCCTTTCTATTTCGCTGAATATAGTAGCAGATACACTATTATATGATTCTGAATAACAATAAAGAAAACACATTAATTGTTGAATTTTCTGCCAAAAATTTGTCTGCTCTTTGAGTACAATGACTAATTTAACTGACAATGGCAAGTTCACAATTACAAGTAAGTTGAGCTGACAAAACTTACCAAAATCGCCTCATCAAGTTCTTCTTGCGTTCGTATTTGTTTTAATTTATAAGGATAGATTCATGATGTGTTTATCAAGTTTACTTTGTTGGACATACTTCCCTTTTCCATTGCCAACGCAAGCCTGGGATGCACTATTTTCTTCTTTCCATAAACTTCTCAAATGAGGTAGACAAGAAGGATGTTTAGTCTGGAACGATATAAGTAAAATGTTTCAATTAAGTTATCAGTTATCACTATTAAAAAGATGTAATTTGTAAGCAAGTATACCGAAATAGGCCTTTCTACATTGAACACAACAAGAACTTAGGTTTTCCATTATTGGCATAAATGGTCTTGTTCTCATGGCATGATACACATTTTACTTGAAAACCCCTTTTACTCTTTTGTTCATAAATTCAAAGTATTTCACAGGAAGTTTAAGAACACAGAAGTTTCTGTAGTGTGTAGATTAACTAGAAGCAGCATCATTATCAGATTCACCATAGAATTCTTTTTCATTTGACCTGAAAATTAACTAGAAGCAGCATCATTATCAGATTCACCATAGAATTCTTTTTCATTTGACCTGAAAATTTATGAAATATTAAAAACGACATAATTTTATGAAAATCTTTAAAATTTACAAATAATTTACGAAGTTTCAAAACAAGAAACAGCAGAATGTGACTCTGAATCAACATCGATCTGGTTTATTTGTTTTTGGTATCATGGCACTCAACATCCATTAGTGAGTCAAATTGCAGAATTTCAATTCACAACTGAACGAAATGCGTATTTAACTTTACTTTGAAATTGTAGCTTTCTAGTTATTCAGTTAAAACCCTTTTAACCCCTTCAATGTAGTTTCACTCGACGGCTCCCGGTGTTCCCGAAGTTCCCAATAGCCTCAAAGAAATAAAAATCACACAGTATAATCAAAATTGACCGCTAATTTCGATCAAGATATTGTTTTTCTTGTTAAATCAGCCGATTTTAAAATAAACCAAAATAAAGTGTTGTTAACGCACCAACTTTGTTTTTTACCTTCATCCATATTCCCAGCACACCTCAATTGCCGTTCTCCGTCGTGGAGCGTTCTTGTCGATGTCTTTTACTCGAAAGTCTGTTCGTACGTCGTTGTTGGTGTCCCTATTCATGTAGAGAAATCTGTAAGTGGGTGCTTTCCTGCTTTGGTTCTTCGGCGCATAATCCCGTTGGAAAAGGGTTGGCCTTAAAGTGCAGGAAGATAAAGATTGAAATTGAAAACTTATTGCTTCTGTTGGAGCTTATGTCCGGGATCGCATAAGGATGGCGAAGAGAAAATGGTGGGTGCCAGCTGTTTGTTTCATGTGCCATGGTCTTTTTTTATGGTTGAAATATGTCAAGGCGATCAGTGGTGACGACGAATTTTGTCCCGTAGTCTTGATTACTGTTTAGAAATTCAAGACTGACGTTTGCTGAAAAACTAAACTTAAAAAACTTATTGCTGAATGGAAGTTACGCCTTTTTTGTCAGATTCATGGTTTTGGTGATGCGTCCTTGGTGTAATGTGTTTAATGGTACAACATAGTTATAAATGTGTTAAATTCTTATTCAACCATTTAAAAAAATTATTCATCCATTAACCATATAGTTAGTTTCCTGTTATAGTTGGGCAGCTTGGAGTGTAGGCATCCCCGGTTATTGTAGATGATGTCCCACTGAAACTGTTCTGGGGAACCTGAAAGAGAAAGAACCATTTACTGTAGAGTGGCGAGGCGCACTACGTGCTGATCCCGAACTGACTCCTAAATATTCCTTTATTAATTGGGATTCGACAGATTTGGCGCGTGTTCGTAAATCTTTTGTACTTTTTGTCGGTTGTCATTAGCCGCTCTTGAACTGGATTTTGTTTTTGTAGCTGACACAGCGCACAGTGTATCATCACATTTTCCGAATTTTTGGTGTCCTAATTAGGGAGGACAAAGACGATTTCCAATTATTTTTTGCCACCACTTGATAATTTTTTAACTTGAAAACTAATTCGTCCGGATTTGACGCACATTTATTAGTAAGCTGTAAGACCCATTGAGAAAATTAATTTGATTTTCTTGATCCTCGTTAGTCGAATCTAGCCGGATATCCCTTGTCGTCAATTTTCCCAGCAGAGCACACGGTGTTCGAGATTTTATTGCGACCAGGCCGGTCCCTATCAGAACTTCCCGAACCTAGTGAGGTCTCCTAGTAATATTCTTTGAAATTTAAAATAGTTAAATTAAGATAAAAACATTTTATTGCATTACGTATAAATGAAAAACAACAATAAACGCGTAAGGATGTGAAGAAGAGATGGCGCTGATATTCAGCAACTTCCATAAAGAAACGGCAGCACACATATGGCACACATATTCGGTAATGGAATTTTAGCCAGGCTGAAAAAAATAGCTTTCCGACGAATTTCTTGCATTAATTTAACATGGAGAGTGGTAGGCTAAGTATCACTCTGCACCCCTGGTTGTGGCCACTGTTGGTAATGTGAGCTCTGTCAAAATGTGACAAATTTTTTTTATTTTTGTTTATAAATTGCTCCGAATGGCTCATGATTAATTTACCGAATAAAGATTTCATAGATATTAGTCGCAAGCAAATAATTTTTTTATTATTTGCAAAAATTTGCGAACAACGTTGTTCGTTCACACCTCCGGTCGCCGTATGCAAGAGTAGCAGACGATTCAACTTCCCTATTAATCTGTCGCCTAGTACTCTGTTGAACTGAGATCTTTTCACTTTTGTAAAAAAATTATGGGTTCCTCTACAAATTCAGAAGACGTGATTGCTAACACAATTGATTCCTGTGTGGCTGATGCATTCATCAAAATAGGTATTTATATTTAAGAGGATTGCAGTAACCACATTTAAACTTGCAATTTCATCAGGGGGTGGTTTGATCACTGGTACATTATTCTCCGTTCTCCTGTTTAAGCGTAAGAATAATTGTTCTATGAATCTGTCAAATGATTTCGTAATCAGTGTATTAACCTAGGGAAATCATGGCCTGTTGTATTCGGTGTGGGAGTTGGAGCAGGAATGGGCCTGTCAAATTGCCGTTACAAATTAAATATGCCGTACTTAATTGGAACAGACATGGTTAAGGTAAAAGTCTATTATTCTTATAATGCAGTATCTTAATAATTTTTTATAGGTTGAAAATCAGGCATTTAGAAGGAACAATGTTAGCCAAATAGGGAAGGATTCGTCATGAGAATTAGCCTTTAAATAGCACTTAAGCATTTTTTGTCTTTATTTGACAAATACCTTAACTGTGTAGTTTCTGGATTAAACTTGGTTCAAATGTACCATGGAGACAGTGTAATTAATAAACAAAATACTGAGAGGGCCTCAAATGTTCAATCATACAAACCAACAAAATAATGAAATAAGACATTGACTAGGGGTACATTACAAAAGCCATCTGCAATTATGAGAAAGTTTAAAAATTTCCAAAATCTGGCCAGTAGTTTATGTAATACCGCTGGGTCGTGCCTTCGAAAAGACGATCTAGCCAATTTGATAACCCGTCTAAAGCAAAATCGGCCGAAAATTGTTGAGTATGTAATCCCAATCCGCTTGTAATCAGTGGCTCCTTTTCACATATTCAAAGAAAGATGAGTAAAAGTAAACATTTCTAGAAAATTATCATGATACCATATCTTGTGATTTCAGAGGATCACCCTTTTCAATGTCAGAATTTTCTGAATCCTCTAATGATGTATCAAATCCCATAAACGCTCCACTAGTATCATTCATTGCACGATTCGAAACAGTTAAACGCCGGGCCATGTTCTGCATTCTCTATTTTAGACCAGTGAAAAATAATGGAATTCTAGAAATTGCTAAATGCCAGACCGCTAAATACCTTTGCGCCACTATCGGAAACGCATTCTGGATGACGAGCGTGGTAAATACAAAAATAGCGTCTATGCCCATTAAGAGAGATAACAGTTCCAACACAGTTTTTCGGTTTGACGGAATTGGAATCCAATGAAACATCTAAAATAATCAACCAAATGTAGTACGATTGAGAATTTTCATATGATTTTAAAAAATCAAATAAAACACTACCAGTTCCTTCATCCTCGTCAACGATCTTCAATGCTAAATTTAACAGTCTGCTGTACCAAGGTAGACCGCGGTCTATGTTCATCCAGCCAAACAGCAAACTTTTGTTCCTAGAAGCCCAAAACCACAAATCACATTAATCAAATAAATCAACGCGTTACTTTTTCATGTAAATTACTTTCGGTAAGGCCAAACGGCTTTGTGAAACTTAGGTATTAAAACGTCCATTGATTCGTTATCCAGTAACAAAACAACTGTACGGCAACCAGGTTTAAGTAACCTAACCATTCCATTGTAGGTTTCCGACCGAAGTTCGTGCAGTTTTAATTCCGTCGTAGTTGGACGAGGGGTCTTGGGTAACCCCTTGTCTTTTTTCCTTATTGTTTCTTCTTCCAAACGTCTAAACGCCGTACGAACAATTAAATAAAGTAAAAAAATTATAATTTATGTTAACATTGTGGTAAAACCATGTGCAATAAAACCAAAACTCACACAAGATAAGTCATGACGTATCCAACTGCAGCAATAAAGAGAACTGGAAAAGAAAACAAGTTAAAGAGAAATCCTAATATTAAAGAGTTCCATATCCATTTAAATCTCGTAATAATTGTTCGAACCCGTTCCAATAACTGAGCCAACAGCAAGAAGTTCTTGACGAGTGAAATGATCTCTAAGGACTTCAACAGTTGTTACTAGACGCGCAGTAATTCGCCCAAAGATACCTTGAGCATATTCATCAACAAGTTCCTATATATTAAAATACATAGACACGATAATAAATATTTAGAATTTTAGCCGTAATATCCGTATCATATTAAAATGGATATTACACAACCATTAAACATACTTTCATCAATGTAGTGTGGGCTAATGGTTGTGCGCTACCCAAGATTTTGATTAAGGTACGATGAAGATAGTCAACGCTAGAATTCCAGTTATCGGCTCCAGAAACAAATGGCTGAGGCAACCAGGTGTAGCTAAGTCGCTGGATATCTTGACGCCAAACTATAACTAGTTTAGTTGTTGCCTCAGCTGGAGATTTCCCGTCTAGGTCAGGATAAACCATTGGTAGTAAGTGAAAGCACGTTCTAAAATATTTGTCAACCTTCTAAAAGTACACGTAGGAATTCCGTCTGTTTTTCTCGAAAAAGATAGCTGAAGACAATGCGATCACGGCTGAATTTGAACTGTCGTGTAAAGTGTCGAAGTTGTTCCCGCGCCTCTTCATCCTCTTCGCGATCCTCTGTTACAAGAATCGCACACAAGCGCCGGCGGACATTAGAGCTCTCAGGAGGACACAGTAGATCTAGCATTTTCTAAACCAAAACAAATTATCGACTCGTCAATTACACACGGGCTAACATGACATACTTGAGATGAAAGTCTTGGCAGTTGAAGGTATTTGTTAACCTCGATTACGTCTTTCAAAGTAGAGTATGGTAAATCAGCCATACTTAATCGAGCAGCTGGTCGATCACGGTCTTCTTGAAACAACAAAAGAGAATCTAATTTCGAAGGTATACCAAATTTTTCAACAATGGTCCGTGTTGTCTCTAGATTTAATTGTGCGTAGCTAAACGCCGCATGGAGTAGCAACAGAAAAGCAGCCATTAGCTCCGCGTGCAGAACAGATTATTTTACGTAACAGGAGCATACCCAAACAATGTGTGTGGTCTATATTTAAAAGCCAAGGTTAAATACCGCAGACGGACCAATTCAAGTTTGCCAAACAGCAGAACACGGACTTTGTTATCCTTCCAACCACCTATAAACTCATTTATGTTCTGATCATTGACAAAGGCAATCAGATTTCGGGAAAATCGACTGCGGATGAATTCTGTGGAAATAAAAAGATAAAATGCTGAACATTTTGAACTTACCTAAATCTTGACCTACCTATAACTTTGGAATTACTAAGCTCATCTTCAATATAGTGTGAAATTCTGCAATCCATAACCAATACAACATGAGGAAGTTCCCCTCTCCTTCCTCCAAGTTTATTTGCCAATTCCACTTCTTGGTCAAAATGCACTGTAGCTAAATTTATTCCAATTGGATTTAAATCTTCTACTAGTCTTTGCCAAATTGGCAATACATGGAGGCACATGAGACACCACTCAGAATAGATTAATATCAAATATGGTTGACTATGGCTTTGTGGGAAAATAAAATTTTCATATCTCCTACATAAACTGCAATTATTACTTCATTCCTTACAGACTAAAAGAAATCTCTCACCTCAAAGTAATCTTATATTGATGAAATGCAGTCATCTCTGACATTTTAAACTGGAATCTGAACCCACCATGTCCAGAGAAAAATGATGCTCCATCACCAAATCTGTTATTTGGGTTGTGCATATTTCTATTAAGACTGTCATCCACAACTCCTTTCTGATCAAACAGTTTTCTTTGCTCGGGATCTGCCAATAACTTAAATTGCACACACACAAAATACAAATTAATATTATGTGCAATAGACAACAGAACAAGTGTGTTACCTCGTATGCCTTATTCACTTCAACAAATTTCGATTCTGCATTCTCATTTCTATTTTTATCTGGATGCCTAAAATCAGTGACGAGTTGATCAATGTTAACAAGCTTTATGAAAGATTTAACGGCGGAAAAATTTCGGATAGGTTCGATAAGTTTAATTCAAATAAATTACCATTCTCTTGCACTCTGCTTGTAAGCTCTGCGGATTTCCGACATTGATGCTCCCCTTTTCAGACCCAATACTTTGTATGGATCCCAGGAGCAGTGAACAGCCCCAATTATCATATTAACTAAAACCACGGCATAAACGAAGTTTTTCGAAAAATTCCACATTATCAAATCCGTTCGAAGTTTTAATTGATAAGTGTACACCACCAATGTGCAAAACAACTTTATTGCCTTTCGTTGCAGTCAGTCTCCAAGACAGTCTCCAAGACATTAATATCCATGGTAGAGAAGGTCAATATTGAATTCCCATTCACTGACATCTAGTGAGACCTAAAAGAAGAAAAGATATTCAGGGCGTGTCTCGCGTCAACGAATAGCTAGTTTCGTTTCAGTGAATTTAGCAGACGAATGTTCGGCCTGTCCGAAGGAAAACTCATGTGTTCCATTACTAAAAATCAAAACAATGGTTTCTTTTTCCACGTATTTGTGAAATTCCATTTAAGTTGGTACTATGGCGTGAAAAAATTTAACAAGGGCCCGAGGGAACTTTGGTCGAAGATTATAAATGGTCTGATATAATTCAATTAATAAATAATAAATTAAATATAGGTAGGAACCAGACTTGCCGTCCGATTATTTCTTGGGCGATAATCGGTAGCCGTCGACAATCGTAAAAAAATAATCGGCGATCATTCGTCTGTTGAAAAAATTTGATTTTCAATTAAATTTCTTAGCGATTGTTTTTCGGATTATTTTTACACGCCATCTAGCAGTAAGGAAATGACTTGCCATTGTTTAAATTGAAACAAGTGAAAATTTCAAAAAAAGCGTATACTACAAAAATGACAGCTATGAGTAGACATTCATATAGACTCATCTACGGTTCATAGATGTCGCTAAATAATCGAAAAATAGTCGCGATTAAAAATTAATTTATTTTTATTTTAATCGCCGATTTCGATTATTTTAAATCATTTGATCATCGATTAAAATTTTAATCGAAATCGCAATCGCCATTAATTTTCAATCGCGATTACGGCAGGTCTGGTAGGAGCTATTAGAACTTGATCAATTGATATCAAAGTACGTTTCCCTTTGTCGTTTTCCAAAAAGGAGGTGTTACTAACACTAGGTCAAACCATTAAACATTTGCAACATGGTACACTATGCAAAAAACAATATTTAACTGTAACGAAGTTAATTGAATCACGGTGTAATCTAAAATTTTCAGTTTTTTAAAGCAAACAGAATAAGCTTTTTATTCATTTATTTATTTATTTTTATTATTTGTCCTCGGTGATCAATATCTTAACTTGTTGTTTGACTGTTGTCAATGTAATATTGCCAATTATATTATTGTCAATAATGTACTACTTTGCATGTTTATTGCAAATTCGCATGCAATTTATTTGAGTGTCGATGCAACAACGCAAAATTAGCATTACTAAAGTACGACTTTGCGTCGTAAATCCAACAATTTGTTGGCTTGACAAATTGGAATAGTTAAGTACAAAAAACGCTGAATTCAAGTGAAGAAAACATAATTACAATTTTAATTACCAAAATCAAGTGAAGAAATAAATTTGACTCCCAAAACTTTATTTGCAGAATTAGGTTTTTAAAGAAGTCCGAAAGCCCCGAAGTCAAGTACAACCCCCTCCCCCCCCCCTTTGGGGGTAAGTAGCTAGGGGTGCCTAGTAAGAAAGTTGGCTTAAATTGGCTTAGGTCAAGTCAAGTCAGTGAAAGTAGAAATCGGACCTCTTGTTAGATAATTTTTGAGTTATATTCTCAATAGGAAACTGCACTTCACTTTTGAACAATTGACTTTGTGTTGTTTAGATACTGGCTTTACTTGTATCACGGGCATTCCTCGCGTCAATCAATAGCTAATTTCGTTTCTGTGAATGTAGCAGACGAATGATCTGCCTGTTAAAAAAAAAACTGTATGTATGTATGCCATTACTAAAAATGAAACATGCGTTTTTTCTCGTGTATTTGTCAAATTTCATTTAAGTTAGTAATATGGCTCGAAAAAATGTAAACAAGGGCCCAAGGCAACCTTGGCTAAAGATTATTAAAGGTTGGATATAATATAATTAATTAATTAAATAAAAAAATTATATATGGTTGCGTCGGCGAAATTCGATTTAAATTGGCGAAACTCGGTACCACAATGGCGCCAGCAGCGCCAGAATGAATATCCTGCCCCCATTATGGCCGTCCTCCTGAGCGCCACCCCTTTCGCGGGGAATAAATAGAGCGAACGTGACTTCTCTTGTTTGTTGGTTACCTAGTTAGTTAGTTAGTCATGTTTTGGTCCTCTCTCTCTCGGCGCCTTGTGTATTCTTTTCAAATCACACACGAACACGACTTCTCGCTCTCTCACTGGAAGAAGATCACAATCCGTCACATGGTGGAGATGCAGGGTACCACCTGTTCGGCTAAGTAAGGTAAGTGCAGTTGTTGATCTTTTCCCAAGAGTGGTTGTATGTTTTCATATAAGGGACTAGTGTAAATGAGGTCACGAAATTGTCATATTGCCTCCAATAAAGAGAGGTAAAATTGAATGCGTCGCTTTTACTTACAGTGCCTTGTACAAGTGAGCGTAAGACAACACGTACTTAAGTGGAATATTCGTGTATTGAAACCCAGTACGTGGCATGTACAGTATCCTGCACAAAAAGAAGAACACCCGATTTTATTTTTAAAAGCCATCTATGGGCAAAATATATTAATTATTGACCTTTTTTAAATAGGGTTAGGGCGGGTTTGGCGCAAAAACGCTATAAGTTGGGAAGAGTAGTTTTAAGTCCAGACACCTTTTGCTAATGCCTCAGGTGTTACGAAAAATGTCTGGAAAAAGTAGAGTCTAGTCTTTTTTTGTTAGACCCCAGCCCCCATGCCCCAGGCTAAGATGACAAATATCTAATGAAAAAAATATTATCCTCAGTCACCCACTTTGTTCAACAGCGCCTTAACAGCGCGGGAAAAATTTCGTCTCACACCGCGTTAGAACCACTGCAATCCGTATCTGAATCCGATCCTGTGTCATGCAGCCGGAGCTTGTTTAGATAACTAAACAACCATAACAATTTCTGGTTAAAACATGTTTCTACAAATAGACGAAATATGTTAGCGAAAATAGCTCCATTTTACCAACTTAGTGTACTGTAGGCTTTGTACCCAGTCACTTGTTCTCTCATTCCTAGTGCTTTGAAAAAATGGCAAAAAGCGTGCGTCAAAAAGCAAATAAAAGGTATAATAATTAAAAAAACCGAAAACTTCATCAATGTATTTCGTTAGGCGATCAACTATAAGTTATTGAGCAGATTGAGAATGGTAAGTCGCTCGGGAAGTTTTTCCGCTGATCGCCAAAAAGGAATTATGCAATAAAAGATGGCGACGCGCGACACATAGGTAAAGGGAGGAAAGCAATGAAAGCTAAGGATAGGTTGATTATTGTATTATGCCTCAATGTTACAGGATCCTGCAAAATAGATCCCTTATTGATAGAGACGTGGAAAAAGCCACATTGTTTTCGAAATGCTGCATGTACGCTGCTTTACATTGATCACCGAAAGGGCTGGGTTGATAAAGAGCGATACACGCACTAGTCGATGAATATTTTTCTACCATTTATTCGTAGCTTAACTAAAGAAAAGGTAGTCCTGCTTATCGATTCCTGCTCGGGAGATGACAAAACCTGCATTGACTCAGATGGTCAAGTTAATATATTTTTTTCCACACAATACTGCATCAATTGATCGGCCCCTAGATCAAGGAATTATTTCGGCTTACAACTATAAAACCGATATATAATTCGAACAATGTAAGAACTGATCAATGTGACCGACAATTTTGAAAGCCTGCAAGCTGCAGCAGCGACAGTGGCAAATGGACGGAACGGTTTGAAATATTGGCTACCTGCCCATATTTTAGATATGGCCATATTGATCATGTGTTGTTGTGAAAAACTGCTGCAAACAACTATCCATGGTTGCTGGAAAAGAGCCTGATGTCTGCCTACTACAACAAGTAGAACTACAATAACTTCTATGGCATCCGGTGACGTAAGAGCAGATATTCATCGAAAGATTCAGTCAGATGCCGCCAGTGAAATCTGCAAGCAACTAGAACGTAATAAAATTTTCCGCCATTTCTTAAATTCCACTAAGCGAAAGACTTTTTTTATAGGACTGGTTGTTTGTGGGCAAATGACTGATTCATTGGGTCTCTCAACGACAGTCGATGTAAGCGCAGAAGAACAGCAAGATAATGTGAAAAGATGGTTATATTTAGACAGCGATCCTGATATTATTGCCACAGAGGAGCGGGGTGTAATATTTGACGTAACGAATGATTCTACCGCTAAGGGATCATCAGCCTCGTCTGAATCATCTGACAACTTTCTTCCGACAAATTCCACCAAGGAGGCAATGAATCTGCTGATCTTCTCTCCATCGGCCACGATTTTCGTCAAGGGGAGACACCGATGGATATCTGCTGTGATAAGCAAATGTTTCTAGTTGCACCTCTTCGAATAGAAGACACATAGATCAAATCATAAGTTCAGCGAAAGATATGCTACAGATTGCCATGTAATCTGGTAATTCTACCTCATTTGACATCGTAGTCGATCTTATCTTCAAATGCGAAGCGAAATTGAAATTAAATTTCAAATAATATTGTAATTTTTATTTTTACTATAAGTCGGAAAAACTTTTTTTGCACTTAAGTCTATTTACTAGTCCAGTTGATGTTGTAGCAATTATAGATCTTGCATATTTCATAATATGCCCACACGGCACGACGGGCTCCTAAGTACCTCTGCACAACTTCCTACTTTCCTCCTCAGTCTTCTCCATAACCGTCTTAATTCCTCTTAGAACCTTCTTTTTGGTCACCTGGTAGCTGCCTGACCGGCTCTTCAGTCCCTCTTACATCATCCTCAGCTAGTACCAAGAACCTCCCACGATGAAAAAAATTGTGTGTCATATGTATTTGATATAGGCCTACCTAGCTGCTTTATGTAAGTTTCATAGCATTTGAATGTAATTAAAACATAAAATGAATATTACACGACAACAGAATATTTGAAATTGTATATTAAATTTCAAAAACTTTATCTTTTACCGGGGTTGGCGTTGAAGTAGGACTGAAACGAAATAGAACTGGGAGAAATAGGACTGACTTTTAGAATATCTTAGGACTGTCCTATTTCTCATTAGAGATAGTTCTTTTCCTTTTACTTTGTTCCAATTGGAACGATGAGCCTCCAATCCGGTAGGCAATACATTGCGTAAGAGTGTCGGCTTATATCCATTTTCCTTTTTAAAAAACCGATGGTGTTAACTCATTACTTAAATGGTTCACAAAACATTTTGTCTTATGCTATTTTAATTAAAATTGCAGGAGAACGTGAACTACAGTACCTACAGAAAGTTTCCGGACAGCCGAGAGAGGCTTATGGAAAACCGGTTTTTGTAGGATTCGTAGAAAATACAATAATCATCTGATGTAGATGATTATTGGAATGATATTGTTCGCAAAAAAAAGTTTTATATAGCGTTTTTTTGCGAATCTTTAATTCACGTGTAGGGCCCTTTTAAATTGGACGATTAAGTTTCCGGACAGTCGAACCAATATCGCTTAAACTATAATTTAACATGGGATTTTGCATTTCATGCAAAATCACTCTAATTTTGAGTTAAGAACGGCAAATTTTTATTCCTAAAAAATTGGCGCTATGTTTCCAACCCGCATAGTTGCCGATTTTCCTATTTATCTAAAAAATAAATCGGAGCGGAAATTATTTTTTATAGCGGCTACTACTGCCGCCGTAGCGACCTGGAATATTTTCTGCTCGGATGTAAAGAGTAGAGCAGCATATCCCACTTTGTGGATCGCTGCTGTAATTAATTACTTATGACGTACATAAATATGCTGTCACTCAGGCTGCTACTGGAATATTCCTTAAGAGGGGAGCTTACTCTTCAGCTGGCGAGAATGAGGTAGCGGGTTCGAATGGCGTGCTGAAAGAGGTCTAAGTTGGCCAACGGAACTAACAGGAGATAAGCATTGGCACACGGAAATTAGCAGACGTGATCAACTAAAACACGGAAAGACTCTCTGACTAACCGGGTGATCCTTGGAAGTCCAAAGTGGTTTTTTATATATTAGCCATCAACCGTGGGGACCATACGGGACAGTGTTAAAGTAAAAGCGGCCAACGTCGGACGGTATCGGGCGACCTTGGGCGTAGGGGAGAGGTATAGACGGGCCAATTCGACCGGGAATCGAACGAATTTGATCGATAACTAAAAATAGATTGCACGGGTTCAGGCCGTTTCGGGCAATTCCCGACAAACCGAAAAAAATATTTTTAGCGCCGGCAAGCGCAGGCCATTTTGGACGCTTTTGACAAATCGTGAAAATTTCTCTTTCTAGCGGACGTGCCGAGGCATGTTCTCATTATTCATTATATTCTTAATAAGATCTTAAAACTAGGTCATTTACTGAAGGCTTGAAGTTAAAAGGGCTAAAGGCATAAGATTCTATTCTATTTGAGAAAGGAAGACAAGGGTCTTCGCTTGGCGATTCGTTATACTAGTTTGGCTGTTTATGGGTCCTTGGGAAGTGTTAGCGGCTGGCTAGAAATTGCCTTAAACTGCTGTGGTTCAGGACCACATACCTGGCCGAATTCCTTGATTCATTGTTGTCTTGTAACCCGTCCGAATAAATTGTGGAATGCGCGTGGTAAAAGCCCGAAAGGCCTACCATTGGATGGGAGAGATAGAAGTGGTAAGGTAGATTAGTACGGATCCGTCTAGGCAGAGCAGACGTCTACGAGGATTAGGCGCGTCACCTATAAGTGAGGTAGGATAACGCAACGCAAGTCTGACGAAACACACAGTATCACCAACGAGAATTAGGGAAGCAGGGACACAGATTACTGAAGCGATCGGCCATTCCATTCCGAGAAGAAGAATCGTAGCACCTTACCCGATCCAAGAACAAAACGCAAGGACAAATTCCTCTTGAATCTTCCTCTCAGAATCTCGTTCAGGAATAATAGAACACCCCCTTCTCTAGCCGAACTAGAGGAAGCAGGGCAAATATTGCAATAGTCTAATGCAAGTGATGTCGCAAGTATGCCAGAGCGTTATATGACGGCATGGGGCAATGACACGTTGCTTTCTCGTCGCGCTATGACACAAGCATGGATTTCACTGATGATTCAACACCTATGCTTTTTAGAAGAAGAGCAAGCAAAAAAAGGTGTCGATCGGCTCACGACAATTCGTTATCTTTAGGAATTGATTGCCGTATTGCTAGGTGTGTATGCCGGCCTATCCTTTTTTGTATTTTTTTCCCGTCGCTAGGCCCTTTTTACACTTGGGAATCTATCCAACCGACTGGCTGACTGCAAACGTTTTGTTGGTTAACTAGTTAGCTAATTAGTTGGGTTTTGTTCCGCTCTCTCTCAATGCATTGTGTAATCCTTTTAATACACCTTTTCAGCCTTAAGCACGACTTTTCGCTCTCTCGCTCTCTCACTGGAAGAAGATCACAACCCGTTACAATTTAATTCAAATATAATTCATCAAACTCGTCCGCATCACCATCGAATGATGGTTCGCTATTAATAATTCGTCTGCAATTTATTTAAGTGCGCGTGAAACCACCATTATTAAACAAGGACTTTGCGTCTTCAATCCAATAATTAATTGGCTTGAAAAATCACAAAATGTGTAGGGGAGACCGGGGCTAGTCCGGACGGAATTCGCTGTAAGTGAATTACTTTTCACTGGTTTGCAATTCCGTTAATTTTTTTGCACCAGTTGAATCGCCAAACTTTGCGCTAGGTCCTGTAATTCTTTCATGATCGCCCGATAATAAACAAAAGTGTTATTAGATTTTGAAATTTAAAAAAAATGGACCCATGTTAAACTATGCGGGGTTAAACCGGACAGGGTGTGGGTTAAACCGTCCACGTCTACTTATTATCAAAATAACATCTACTAATAATTTTAAAAAGTGAATAAAACATTGTACTGGCGTTGGCATTAAGAAAATATATATTTCTTCAAACAGTTGACATTGGAAAATACTTAAAGAGCAATTTTTTGAACGTTTTTCACTGTTCTACCGGAGCGGGTTCTTTTAGGCGACGGAATTGGGGGCAGATCCGAAGAACTGATGGATGAACTGAAATCTTCAGTAGCCTCTGCTCCCGGTTCAAAATTCTCTTTGTTTTCTTTGTTGTTCTTTCTGGGAATAGCTGGAGCGGGAACTTTTCTACGTTTTGACAGATGATCCTGTTCCAAAGAATTCTTCTCTGTAGTGCTAGTGAGGATGCGCGTTCTACCGGCATTCCTTTTACGGCCTGTTGTTTGCCTATCTTGGTTGATTTGAGGGAAAGGCCTAATTGCACATGGTGCGACAACAGTTGATGACGGTTGATGAACGGTCGCTAGGATCACGGTGGATGTTGCAGGAGTAGCGGCCGCAGAAACTAGAACCAATAAGAAACCAGGGTAATTAAAATTGCTCCAAAACTAACAATGTGTGAAGAAGACACTTACCTTCGAGGCGATCGGTTGCAAATGATGGTAAGAAATCGGCGTCTGAAAATGTATCACGATCAAAAGGGAATATACCAGACTTAGAAAAACCACTGATGATGTTCGATGTATTGAATGACCGTTCATATGGCTTTCGGCTGAGCTCCGCAATTTGATGGATTGAAATCCGGCCACCTGGATTGAGATTCTGCCAATCATTAAACGAAGTCCTGGGCGCGCTTTTGAATGGCCCGAAAACGCTTACGTCCAGGGGCTGTAATTTATGTGAACAGTGAGGCGGGAAAGTCAACATCACAATCCCATTATCTCTAGCGAAGTTGATAACGTTTAGATCTAGATGGCTGGAATGGTTATCCAGTAGCAACAAATGGGGAACTTCCTTGGAGCAGCCCGTGCAAGCGGCGAAATGTTTCAGGCTATCTAGGATTGTGTCGCCGTGGATCCATCCTGACGGATGCGCGAATCCCACACACCCAGTAGGACCAGCTCGCGTCATTGATGTTAAAAATTTTTTCCGTGGGAAAATGTAGACTGGTGGGATGTGCGTGCCAGCAGCAGATATGAAGGCTAGCATTGTGACATTTACGCCGCGTTCGTGCGAGACAGTTTGTTGCACTTGCTTAAGTCCTTTCGTGGCGACAACTTTCGGGGGAGGCATAACTGTTGGGATACCGGTTTCGTCAGTGTTCCAGATTCGGAAGGCGGGAAAATTGTAGAGAAGCATTACTGTCATCAAATTGTCGAAAAATTTGGCTACGACGGGTTTGTTGAAGCCGCTTGCACGGCCCTGGCTTGTTTGTTCTGGAGCACGGATGGCCAATGTTGGATTTCTTTTAAGAAAGCCCGAAAACCAATCGCGAGAAGCAGCTTCAGTGATTTTCCAGTTAAAAGGGACTTGAACGTTGTTGGCGGCGGCAAATGAATATGCCAGTTTACGGGTTTCCAGTGGAGTCAGGCCGTGGTTCCTCAGCGAACACTTTTTCAAATAATCGGCAAGTTCACTCTCTAAACCAGCAGTAAAGATTTGCCTTATGTGTTGACATCGCTTTAACTGGTTGGGAACGATGTCGCCATTTACGCGGACTTTACGGACGTAGTCAGCTAAAGTAGATCTAGCAAGCCCGAAATACTGCGCTGCTGCTCTGAAGGACATGCGCTTCTCCATCACCTCCGCAACGGCAAGTTGCAATGTTTCCTCCGACGGACGCGGCTGCGAGCTTTTCCTAACATAGTTGCGAACCATTCTGGAAAAAGATAGGCAAACGGTAAGACAATCAAAAAGCTAAAATGGTTAAATTGCCCTTTAGTAGAGTGTACAATCAGTGCGAGTTGCGAAATCAGAATGAGACCAGCAACCCAAATTTCTTCTTATATAACCTATATGCCGATGTAACCATGGATAAGTTTGGCATTTTATTGCACTCGAGTGTATCTTGTAAAGTTTATTCACTAAACAAGCATCTAACAAGCTGCCAGTTAGCATGTCCGGTATCACCCCTTTCTTGTTGTCCGATGTAACCCCCAAGAGCCGTGTTGCGGTAAAACCCAGATAACTCAAATACTATACAAGCGAAAATTCTTCTGAAAAAACCATCATAAACACAAATGAAAAACCAATTTCAGAAAATTTTTTCAAAATTGTGTATTAGTTCGTGCGTGGGCAAGACGAAAAACACTGCGAACGCAAAGTGAAAAAAAACATATCAAAACCGGTCTTTTATCTTATTTCGTTCATTTCTTTAGACAACAGTTTGAAATTTTGTCCAAAGGTGCGGAATTGCACTAATAATGTTGGGTAAAAATTTCAGAATTTTACAATCAAAATTGAACAAAAAAAAATCAAGTGGTTGGTTTAGCCCCCGTCCGGTCTAGCCCCGGTCTCCCCTATATCAAAATGACCCTTATATCCTATGTTTTATTAGGTTATAGTATTTGTACATTTAGTTCCTTTATAATAAATTTAATATATATTTTCGTCAGAAAGTAGCCCATTATGAAGAATTTAATTTATGTAGCATGCAGTAACAAAGATACTTAAAATATTGTAATAAAAAATAACTTAACTGAAGTATTTTTTTGTAATTACATTTTTTGGATGAGCAATATTGGCCAGTTTAAAAATCGGCTTAACCTTCGTTCGGTCTTTGGACAATAATACATCTTTCAAATTTTAGCATCAGAAGATTCATACTAACATGGAGAACCGAACGACCTTGTAGGTTTCCGTACTCCAAACATCGTTATCGATTGCACGTCACATAACTCCATCATAACTTTTCCGTTTGAATTTATATTTGTCATGTTTTTGTATGATGACATGCTCCATCTATTGCTTTATACAGCTCATTTATTATGAAAGTAATTTGTTTCCACGTTGTTTGGTTTTTAGCCCTTGACATTTTGCTACTGGCCTTTCCAGACCTAGCACCACACCCCCTTTACTGATGTCCTTATTCCCAGATTTTTTTGTTACATTGTTTTTGTACTCTTTATTGATTTAGATGGCTACGTTGTGTTATTATTTATTGGTATTATTATTTCCAGATTGTCTGTCAGTCTAGCTTCGGTTGTCATAACAGTCAGTGTGTTTTTAGCTTTCAGTCAGTCTACGTCTAGCTTGGGTTGTCATCACAGTCAGCCCAATTTCAAGTGTCATCTCAGTCAGTCTGTCTCAGTAAGTCTCCTTTCGTCAACTATCAATTTGGTCTTTGTAAAATACTCGACCATCCGTGCAACAATACAACGCATCATCACTACTTCCCACATATCCAATATTTTAAAAAGTAAGAAACAGATCATTCCGAACCTTACAGTTGTAATGCAAGCAAACGCCTATTACAGCTTAAAATGACAAACACCTACTATTCTATGAATCTTTAAAGGTTTTTGACTTTAGCGGTGTTTGTTTGAAATAGGTAAGTGAGTTGAGGAAGTTGCAGTAAACTTAATTTTTTTATTTCCTAGACATTCAAATGAAATGACAGCATAAAACTGTTAGAGCTACGGCAAGACATCCATCTCAAGACAGACATCTCAGGACTCAAGAGTAACGGTATTCAATTTACATTGCAGCTTACAGAAGCATGACAACCAATTTTTTTCTTTAGGTAATAACAAACTGAACAACCATTTACGATTAATAGTGTATATCTAGTTAAATATTTTATGTTGATGGTAGAAAGTTGTTGTTCTAAATAATAACATTGATTGCTTACCATTGAAATATTGATAATAAAATATAGATATTGCACTGATCGGGATTCGGATACGTCTGACGCATCTGAGTTTATTACTCACCAGGCCTGGAGCGATATTTAGAAGTATAGTGGTACCGATACTTCAATTTCGAAAAATATATCGCGATAGCGGTACTATTGTGATACTACTTTCACGTATTGCACGCGTTACCGATACCTATACTTTTAGAATCTAAACGCCATTTAGGAGTAAAAGTTTTTGCTGAGAAAATTTTTCGGTTGATTGCGTTAATCAAAATTTCAGGTCATCACAGTTTATTTGAATTTTGCTTTATCAGTTGACCAACAATAAAACTACAGCTTTCTTTCCCTTTTATTTTTACAGCTACAACTTTCTCTTCATTTAACGTTTTTTCGAAAATTTTTATAGGAAGGAAGATTCTTCGCTGGGCGGAAAATGATTCCTCCGAAACTGAAAAGCCTTTTGACGAAGGCAGTGGTGCGCTGTATTTAATAAACATTGATTTTAATGAAGATAATTTCGTCAAACCCGAAACACTATTTGAAGGATTTCCGAAGAAATACGACGTAACGACACGAAATAACCCGCAGCAATAGCCGCAATGTGAGGACTAGGACATTCAAGCGTTATAATAGAGCCATTTGTTGACAGAAATTGGAGCAATATTTTTGGCTTCTAGAAGGCGCGGTATGTTAAAAGTATCGGGATCGCAAGCCTCAATTTATGTTTCCGATACCGGTATCGATATTTTCTAAAAAGAAATATCACGGAACAGGTACCAGTAGTATCGCGATAGTGAAATCCTGTTGCTCACACAAGAAAATTGACAGTGGATGGATTTTTACGATTAAATAAAAGAGTATTCTGCCCAATGGTGCACGTTGTGAGGTTTGTACGCTGAGGGAGACAAACTACACGAAATAAGATAGATAAGGATGTTTTGAGACTTACTGTGGGCTCATGGTGGAGAGCGGCGACTGGCGGAGAAATGACGCAACACAATTCAGTAAGTGACACAGGGTTTGTATTATAGCACTTTTGGCACGGAGCACCGTACACTTCGACTCACAAAAACAGACTGCTTTACAATTTTTCGGGGAGAACATTTTATAGGTAAGTAGAAGGTCGAATTGGTTAGCACTTCGGGAAGGGCAGGGGATTTTGCCGTGTAAATTTAACACAGAGGTGCGAAAAGGGGCATGGGGCGGTTCTCGGAGGTTAAAGTCCTCCGTGGGAACCAAGGTCGGTGTGGGGAGAAGCGGTGCCGGTGGGTCGTCCCTTACATACCTTACGGCCGTGGAAGATTGCGTCCCGCAATCACGATGTAAGGATGAGGGGTAGAGTTGACTCGCTATCGTAGGAGTGATATCCAGATGTCTCGCTTGGAGAGTCGGATATGTTGATTACCTCTACTTCGTTCTGCGCCCAAATTTCTTCTTGCGCTGGACCAGGTGATACTGGTGGAGCCAAAAAGGTTTCGTCGAGGCGTTCTTCGGGCCTATAGTCTCCGAACGTCGGCGTGGAGCACCTCGGGAAGTGGTCGCCGTAGTCGTACCCCTTCTGAAACCCAGTGTTTACGTAGTACTGGGTGGGGATATATTCTCGGATGCGGGGGTCGTCGTCGTCGGTGACAAAATGACCTGACGTAACTCCGACGCGCCATGATGCCCGGTCTTCTTCTGCTCCGTCTAATTTCCTTTTCTTGCTGCGGTGTCGCTCGATGCTGTCGTTCAACGCCGCCGTATGCAGGTTCCTGCCGGCAATGGGAAGCTGATTGTCGTCATCTTCGGCTCCTACGCCATGGTAACGAATAAAGACGAAGCTTGCGCCCGAACAGTTCCTGAAATTTTGAGGTGTACGCCAGCCGAGGGTGGTGCGGTGGTAGGAGACGGTTGGTTGGCTATTTTCGAAGGGTCGGCACCAGGGGCAGATATCCTCCGTGTGGTTGTGGCCGCACACTGGGCAGGTGTCGTAAGCGTTTGCCATAGTTCTTCTTGCTGTTGAAGGTATACTGATTCGGTTGACGTCGGGTTGTAGCTTAAATAATGCGACCGGTAGGGACGAGGAGGCTTATTTTTTTGGATTCGACCAATGGCGAAAAAGGTGGTAGATCGTGGGGAAAACGATGGCGACCAAGGTCAACGTAGGGGTTTGATCGTGGGAAAAAGGGTGAACGGTTGATCGTGGGAAAGAAAAATGGCGGAAGGTGAGTTGTAGGTTCGAGACTCAGTTTCGACAAAACGACATTACTAATTTTTAAGAAAACAAAATGACAAAACACATGAAATGGGAGTTGCATGACACTGTGATTTAAAACTGCTTTTTTGTTAGGGGGTGGTAACTCGAGTTTTGGTTACTGATCCTTTTGTTAGGTCGGTGTACTGTAGGCCGGAGTCGGTGTAGGTCGTAGTCGACCTGGGTGTAGGAGGTAGGTTTAGTCGTCAGGCAATAAGGGCAAGGATTACGCAAAACAGAAAAAAATGCAGAATATACGAGAAATTCAAAAAAGTTATGCGAAAAAAGTAAAAAAAATCCAAAAAAAACCCACAAGAGAAGGCAAAATATAAGGAAAAACCGAAAATATTCATAACAATCAATGGCAGGAGGAGTATTGGCTAACACCCGCATCTAGAGGGTTTAGTCATGGGCTAAAACATGGCATTTATGATAATCCGAAGGATAGAAATATGAAAAGCATAATAAACGGCCTGTTTAGGTAAGTGGGATGGCATAGATTTTCGAAATTTGGGAGAGCGTCTCAGATAGCCTAATTGATTAAGGCCCCCAAAGTTAAGTGGGATCTGCAGACAGGACTTGGGTTCGAATCCCACGTTGGAAATTCTAAGGCAGAGGCGAAGGGCCAATCTGGCGCGACCGGTAAAATGGTTGGGCTACCGTCAGATCACCTGGAGCTGAAAACCGAAGTGGAGGGGAGATAATCGCCGCCGGAGCTAGCGCCCGGTGAAGGTGGAAAGATGTCTCCCTGAAGCGGCTGGGCCTGAACTAACGCTGAGGCAACCTCTCAGCGGGTAGGAAGTGGAGTGCTTAGGAAACCTCCAGCTAGCGTGGTGACGCTGGTGGCGCCACGAGCTCAAAACAGCCGACGATCAGTCCTTTTAGTCGTTTTCTTCCTTCATTTTAGAGTTGATCCGAGGTTTTAGGAATGGGAAGTGGATTAAGGGTGTTTGGAAGCGGAAAAATAAAATATCTACTACCGCCACCTGCGGCCGGTTGGCACTACTGCAGTTAGCGCCACCCGCCCCGGTTTGGGTTATAGATTTGGTTTTTTGTAATGGGATTCGGGTGCTTGTTAGTTAGGAAATGTTTTGCATTTGCTATTTTTGTAGCAACGTCGCTGCTTGTCGGTGGAGTGTAGTTTTTCCTACATTGGGCATCCTATTTGTCGACCGGTATGGCTCTGAATGCTCGATTTGCTGCACTGTGGGTGGGACGTTAATGATATTTATCGGAGCTGATGGTGCGTTGTGGACGTTTGCGTGGCCCCCGGACTCCAGATCGGTTTCTCTCGCGGTACTAGTCGCTAACCAATTAAAGGGGTTGCACGTCGGTAAACAGGACAAACACGGAATGAATCTCGCAAGAAGGGATCCCAATCCACAAAATCGGAAGGCTAGTGCAATGACGATGCCTATGCCTGAAATGGATCCGAAATTTCTGAGCCAGTTTCCTACTCTGGCCATGAAGGAGATGTGCGGAGCGTCGTAAGCGTTGAGTAGGACGTTATTGACCCGCCGGGTAAGCCTTATGTCGGTGGTGCTGTGTTCGTGTACTGTTGCTAGGAGATCTGCCATGGCCGCCGCCGGACTCAAAGGATTTTGTTTAAGCGCTGGGTGCAGCTGTAGGACTGAACCGAGGGTGTTATCTACTTCGTATGTCAGGGCGTTGATCAGCTTTGTGCCCCTTACTGCCACAGATGGTACTATAGGGTCCCAGGTTCCATTTTTGTAGGTGTGGGCACGACCGTTGAAATTGACGAATCCGGAGTGCCAGTAGCATTCTCTATACTCGGTTAGTCCCCACCCTTCTATACTGATGGTGGAGTTCTCTACCTTTGGCTGAGGTCCGCAGTCTGTGATGACTGTTGCAAAGGTTACCTCACGGGCGGCGCACTGGAGTACGGCGACGTCTTTGCCCGTTGGTTGGAGTTTGGTGCATTTCGGCAAGCTCAAATAGCTGGCGGCTAGCCAACCATTATATTGCGCCGTGGCGATGGCGTTTTTATGCGCTGTTTCCCGAATTTGACACTGGAGCGCCCGTATTTCTTCCGCCAGCCCATTCGACATCTCTACAGCGACATCCCGGATGTATTGTGTGTGAGCTACTGCGTCTATCTCGGCGCGGAGCATTGTCGGGATGGTCCAGTTTTTGTTGTTCAATTTGGCCTCGTTCTTCGAATTGTTCAAGACGATCCAGGAGGCTACTACACGGTCCATCCCTAACACGGGGCGGTAGTTTGAGTAGTTCGTCGCCGGTTTGCAAAGTCCAACACTGACATTTTTCACCACGAAGTCTAATTGTTTACTGGAGTCGCGAATTCGGAAAATTTTCTGGTCGGATGTCTGATATAACAGGGCCACTCCTTCCTCTACTTGTTTAGCTTGGCATTTTTGGGATTCCCGGAGCGAGTTGTCCCATACGATCGTCACGAGGTTGTGTACTAACGAACCGTTGGCGGAGGCGGGAATGTCGCCTAAGGGCGAGCTGATGACGCAGTCCGAACATTCGGTCTCCAAGATCACCTCTTCCAATCGGCAGTTGATCAGGTAGTCGCTGCTAGTTTGTAGCCAGCTTCCTTGTACATGTGGCGTTGTTTCCAGAGACCACTTGTTGGATCCCAGGTTGTTCATCGGCTGTCTGTCGCACAATCTTGAATCGCGTAATCTTCGACATTCGTCGGCGGTGACGTCCAACGGCGTGCGGTGCTCTTGCACGTGGTCCCATTGAAAAAAGTCGCGATAGACTGTTTTACTCATTTTCCACATAACACACGTATGTCCTAGAAATCTCTGCGTAACGGGTAGTGTAGAGTACACGTTGTAGTATACTCGAACGGGGGCTGCTGAGCTGATTTTGTGTTTGCAGCCTTCGTCGTCGAACTGGAGGAATCCCTTGTGGAGGGCGTTGTCACAATCGCAGACCGTAGCGTTGAATGCAAGGCTTCCACTGGCCATCGTGGCTAAAACGAAGATCTGTAAAACACTATAAGATGAAGACACATGAGATATACGTTTTCTTTGGGAGAGTTAGTTGTTCGTCTGCTCCGCATGCTACATGTATATATACATTTTTATAATTTCCGGGGCGGCCGGATTTTAGTCCAGGGCCTTAATCCTTCCCGTCTTTCAGGTCGGGCTACTATTTCATCTTCGCTCTGTTCTGGAGGGGTAAATCCAAAAAATGGATTAGAGATGTTTATTTCGTTTTCTTCCGTTATTGGTTCTAGTGTGGACGGTTCCCATGAGTCAGGGATCAGGTCGTTTAGTCCTAGCGCTTCTTCTTCCGTTGATTCTTCGATCGTCCTATCTGCAGGATCTAGTCTGAGGTCTTCGAAAACAGGGCAAGGGTCGTCTCTCCAAATCATTGCTTCGAGTAAGGGTTTGATCCGGTTGGTATGGACTAGCTGCGGCGTTGCTACTGGGGTGGACTGGATCTCTACCGTGTGGTTGGAGTTGATTTTTGTTATCCGGTAAGGTCCTTGGTACCTCGGGTTTAATTTTCGACTAGTGCCGGGTTTGACTGTTCGGACGTCGAGTAGTACCTTGTCTCCGATCTGATACTCAAACGTCTTCACCCGTTTGTTGTACTGCTCTTTCTGCTGTATCCTAGCTTTTTCCAGATTTTCTTTGACGAGGTCGAACGCTTTGAAGAGTCGCTTCATGGTCTGGCTCTTGTAGTCCTGTGGGGTGATAGGATCGGTGGCGCCCGGCTGTAACCAACGGTCTATTGGCATTACTGCGTCTCGGCCGTGATTTAGGAAATACGGCGTTTCTTGCGTCGACGAGTTGACTGAGTGCCGGTAAGCGAAAGCTACATGCCCTAGCATTTCTTCCCAGTCTTCGTACCCTTCCAAAATGTATTTTCTCAGCATTTCCACGACAGTTTTGTTGAACCGTTCTGTTAATCCATTCGTTTGGGGGTGATACGCTGTTGTGGTGCAGTGCTTGATGCGAAGCGCTTGGCACAGTTGCTGGAACAGTTCCGACGTAAAATTGGTTCCACGATCCGAGATGATTACTCTAGGAGGGCCGTGGTAATTTATGACTTTGTCGACTAGAGCTTTGCATGTAGTTACTGCCGTTTGATCTGGCAGCGCCACTACTTCGACCCATTTGGTAAAGTAATCCGTTATTACTAGTATGTGATTGTTTCCCTCGAAGGATGTGGGATTTATCGGGCCCAGGAAATCGAGTCCCAGGGTCTCGAAGGGGGCTTGTGCAGGTTGGAGCGAGTGCAGGAGCGCTCGGTTGTCGGATCGACGCTGTCGGGCGCACACCTCGCATTTCCGGCAGTATTCTTTGACGTCTTCGAGCATGCTGGGCCAATAGTACTTGTCGCGTAGCCTTTGGCAGGTCCTTCTGTAGGCGAGGTGGCCGGAAAGGGGTGAATCATGGTATTCCTCTACTAGTGCTTGCCTGAGTGATGCTGGTACCACCACTTGTTTTTGCACGAATCGACGCCTTTTTTCGGAATGTGGGATGTAGGACCTGCAGAGTACGCCGTCCTCGACGGTGAATAATTCGATTTCCTTGGCCCAATTTGGCATTCGTCGGCGATCTTCTTCCCACAGGAGCCCGTTTTCTAGGTATGATCTGATGTCTTGACATAACGGGTCGTCCTTCTGTTCCTGAACTATGCTGTCGGCGTCTTTCGGCTGCACTTGGACGGCTGCCACCGGGATTCGTGATAGGAAATCGGCGTTTTCGTTTACTCGCCCGGGCCGGTACCGCACCGTATATTTGAGGTTGCCGAGCGTTATTGCCCATCTGCCTAATCTGCCCGTTTCGTCTTTAAAGGTCTGAAGCCATTGTAGTGGGCGGTGGTCACTCACTATTACGAACGGCTCGTCTTGTAAGTAATATTTAAATCGTTTGACTCCGAAAATCAGAGCAGCTGCTTCTTTCTCCACCGTAGAATATTTCCTTTCCCTGTCGTTTAGGTGTCTGCTGGCGTAGGCAATCGGCTGGTCCCTACCGTTGATTTCTTGGGAGAGGACGGCTCCTAGTCCGTAGTCACTTGCGTCGGTGAAGATGATGAATTCTTTACTGAAATCCGGGTATGCCAGCACGGGTTGGGTGATTAAACTTTTCCTTAGGGCTTCGAAGGATTTCTCCTCTTCTGGGCCCCACTTGATCTCGTCTTTTGGCTGTCCTTTTGTTTGTATTAGAAGTGGATGTGCGGTGGTTGAAAATTTCTCGATGAATCGCCGATAGTACGAGGCTAAACCCAGGAATGATTGTAGCTCTCTTACGGTGCTTGGGCGTTTGTAGTTGGCTATTGCTTCGATTTTGCTAGGATCAGGAGCGACCCCGTCCGCTGATATGATGTGTCCTAGGTAGTGTACTTTATCTTGTAGAAATTTGCACTTGGATAGTTTAAGTTTTAGATTAGCTTTTTCTAGTAGTCCAAAGATTTCCTGTAGATGCGTGACGTGCTCTTCGATAGTAGTCGAGAAGACTATGATGTCGTCCAGGTAGACCAGACAACTCTTCCCGAGGACACTAGATAGTACGAAGTTCATTAATCGTTGGAACGTTCCTGGAGCGTTGGTTAGCCCAAATGCGAGTCTATTCCATTCGTATAAATTATTGTCGACGATAAATGCGGTTTTTTCTTTGGATTGCTCCTCCATTTCGATTTGCCAATAGCCTGACGCGAGGTCGAGAGTGGAGAAAAGCTTTTGTCCTTGCAGCAAGTCTAGGACATCGTGGATTCTCGGTAGTGGGAATGAGTCCTTTTTCGTTATCGCGTTTAATTTCCTGTAGTCGATGCATAGTCTTTCTTCTCCTGATTTTTTCCGTACCAAAACGATGGGTGATGCCCATGGTGAAACAGAGGGTTTGATAATGTCGTTTTCGAGTAACTCCTGGATTATTTTCTCCGCGACTTCTTTTTGCCGTGGAGAGTTTCGGTAGGGCCGAGAGCGGATGGGTCCTTTGCCTTGCGTGTCGATCGTGTGCTTGACTAACCCCGTCTTCTGTTTTGAAAGCAAATAGGTGGGTATGATTTGTAAGGAGTTCTTGTAAGGCTTGTTTTTCTCGGTCGGGGATGGCTGTTAGGGCTTTTTCGAAGATGGTGGAGTCGGCGGGGGTGTTCTGGTAGGAGCAGGAGGCGATGGTGTGTTGTGCTTTTTCTTCGGTGAAGACTTCTTTTCCTAGCACTTGAAACGCGGGTATTGTGATTTGCTTGTTGGTCTCGTTGACGACGACTATGCGGAATAATCCATTTCCCTGTTTCTTCGAAACAAACGGGTCGAGTCGGATTCCCTTCGGGAGTTCCGGCGCAGATATAAATGAGCAGGCGATATTCGGGGGTAGCTTTCCGCCCCCCCGTTCGCTCTCCACCACTTGTGCTGTGTATGGAGAGATGGTGATTTTTTGCGGGGTGATCATAACGGGTTCGTGAGGTGATTGATCGGGTCTTCTCATCCGGTAAATCGTACACTCACTGCCGTCGAAAATGAATTTATGACCGTATAGTGCGTCTAATCCTAGTACGCAGCTCTCGGTAATACCGTCCACTACGATGAACGATTGGGTTAAGAGATCGGGACATTCTTCGTCCACTAGTTGAAAGGTAAGGGTGACTGTGCCCTGAGTTTTTAAGCGCCTGTTATTTATATCATATAGCTCTACTGCAACCTCTGGAGAGAAATTTACGATGTTTCCACAAAGTTCTGAATATAATTTGTTACTTAGCAGGCTTTTTCCTGCACCACTGTCGAAAAGAGCTTCAAAGATCACTTCGCCTGCTTTTAAGGTGATTCTGGGGGGTCCGACTTTACTTTGCACACTTTTTACGTACTGGCGGGGCTTAGGAGCGTTTCCACCGGTTGGCCCGTCACGTCTATCGGTGGTTACTCGTTTAACTTCCCGTTGAAGGGATTACTTGCCGGTGGATTCCCCAGCGGTGGTGGCGGGTACTGCGGCGTCTGTTGCTGCGGTTGGCTTGGTGGCTGCTGGTGATATTGCCTTTGCTGCTGGTTTCCCGCCGTCGGGTGTTTCTGTCCTGGCGGGGGTTGGTTGGCTTTATTGTAGCAGGTGCTGCTGGTGTGTCCCCGGCGTCCGCAATTGTCGCATGCAAGCCTCATTTTTGCTGCACAGTCCTTCGTGTCGTGACCGTACATGTTGTGGTAGGTGCAGTATTTATCCGAGGTCCCAGGGTTACGTTGTTCGTTTCTTCGTCCTTCCTGGTTTTTTGCGAGTTCTGCTCTTATTGCTTCTCTAATGAGAGATGTGATGTCGTCCCTTTTTACTGGCGGAGGTGGTACGTCGAAGTTCCCTGGATGGCCCCTGGAGTTAGCGAGTTCCAGCGCTAGGTCGTGCCGCTCTGCTGTTTCGATCATCTGGTCGAAGGAGGGGAAGTCCAGACAAAATAGTCGGTCGTGTAGTTGAGGCGCCAGCCCGTTCATGAATTTGTCCCTGCTTAACTGTTCGATGACTTCCTGGCTTACGTTGGGATAGCCTCCTCTTGCTAGTTTTTGGATTCGATGGGCGAAGTTCCTTATTGATTCCGCGGGCTCTCTTTTGCAGCTGTTAAACGACGTTCTGTATTTGTGTTCCATGTTTTTCCCCATGAATCTTTCTTTCAGGGCTCGCTTGACGGTTTCGTAACAGGTGGCTTCGACTGGGTGGTCGAGCTGGAATTGTTCCATAAAGTCGCCTGCAGGTCCTACCAGTTTAGACCGTAGATATTAAATTTTTCTGGAATCTTCGAAGTCGCCGATATCCATTGTGTTTTCAAAGTGTCTGATCCACGAATTGAGGTCCACATTATCTCCTGGCTTGGAGAATACACTAATTTGAGATAGTAGCCGTGTCGCTTGAATGTCGAGGTCGCTGATGGTCGACTGACGTTGACCGTAGGATTGTTGTGATGGGTACGTGCTCATGGTCGTGTAACTGGGTTGAATTGCCATTGTCGACACAGTGGGGTAATCTTGCCGTGTAGGCGCAGCGAGGTCGTTTGTCTTATGTTGCCATGGAGTAGGGTTCGGCGTGGACGTATATTGTGGTGTGGGCGTGGGTTGGCTCGTACTGCCCCTTAGGGTCGCTACGAACCTTGCTGCTGCTTCGGTTGTCCAGTTGTTCCTCGTTAGGGTTCGAAACACTGTGATTAGGTCGTCTTCCGAATCGTTTGTGTGATGGTTAGATTCCATTGTAGTGTGTGGTGTAGTTGTTACGAGTTGCGGGGTAAACGACACTCTTTTTGGGATTGGTGGTTGAGGGTGATCCGCGTTTGGTCTTGGCGTTTCTTTGTTCACAGCTCCTGAGTTTGAGATTTCTTCTTTCTTGTGTTTGTTGATGGCTCCGGTGTCTCGTTCTTGGTTTGTTACGAACGGGTTTCCTGACGGGATGTGGCACGAAGGCTGAGTGTGGTCTGTCTGAACTAAAACTGGCTAACCCCGGATTTGATCGTGGAGCGGGGTCGCTTGGTGCCGGTTGAGTTATTGCGTTAGTCTGTGGTAGCCTTGGGTAGATGCTTTCCGATGGAGGTGTGAGAAGTGTTCGTAGGTTCAGAAAATAGAACAGCTCCCTCGGTGTGTAAAATTTGTCTCCGTGTGTTCGTATGAGTGCTCGGTATAGCTGTTGGGTCTTTTCGTATGGGAGTGTAGGTTGGCTGTTCAAAGCCCTGAGGAATTGCAGCTCTAATAGAATTTCTTCTTCTGGTACGTCTTCGAGCTGTAGATCGGCGTATAGTTTATTGAAACTTGGTGTTCCGGTTAAGTCTACTTTGCACGCTGAGATAGTTTCTTGGAAAAATAGTTCAGTGGGGTCGGTTTGTGGTTGTTCGTGATCGTTTTCTAATATCGTTTGGGCTTTTCTTAGCACCTCCAAAGGGGGTGTTTCAAGTTCGTTGACCTCCAGGTGAGTGGTTTCTTTCTCCCTTATGTTGTTCCACTGGCTTGCGAGGTTGTGTTCTTCTATTTCGTCGTCGGTGAGCAGATTGGTGTTGGGTGAGTCGGTTTCTGGAGTTTTTTGTGTGTGGATCGGTGAATAAATGACTTCACTGTTGTGCCCTTGGGCTTTTGGATTTCTTTTGGATGCTAGTCCCGTCACTATTTTACTGGCATTCCGAAATGCTTTAGTTAAATTATCCATCTAATCTCACCCGGGCTATTTTGGCGGCGTTGATGCGGGCGTAACAAAAATAATACCCAGAAATCTTGATAGATGGCGCTCAAGTGTCAATAAAAGTGCGAAAAAAAAACAAACAAGGATGTCTCTTGCGGAAGCGTGGTATTCGAATTTCACTGTCACCAGATGTGAGGTTTGTCCGCTGAGGGAGACAAACTACACGAAATAAGATAGATAAGGATGTTTTGAGACTTACTGTGGGCTCATGGTGGAGAGCGGCGACTGGCGGAGAAATGACGCAACACAATTCAGTAAGTGACACAGGGTTTGTATTATAGCACTTTTGGCACGGAGCACCGTACACTTCGACTCACAAAAACAGACTGCTTTACAATTTTTCGGGGAGAACATTTTATAGGTAAGTAGAAGGTCGAATTGGTTAGCACTTCGGGAAGGGCAGGGGATTTTGCCGTGTAAATTTAACACAGAGGTGCGAAAAGGGGCATGGGGCGGTTCTCGGAGGTTAAAGTCCTCCGTGGGAACCAAGGTCGGTGTGGGGAGAAGCGGTGCCGGTGGGTCGTCCCTTACAACGTGGTACACGGTTACATGGGTTAGGCTCCGTCAGCCAGTCAAGTCGCCTGCCCGGATATGAAAAAAAATACTGCTAGGAAAGATAGGAAGGATAGAAATGTTGAGGTAATTACATTGGCGAAATGGCTCCAGGTAAGTAGGTCGCTCGCGATACAGAAGAAAGTAACTTGCCAGCGTCAGGCACGGGGTAATCGTCTTCAACCTGGAATGCTTGTTGGGACGGCCGAGAAGAAGTTTCAGGATCACGAAATTTTCGGTAAATGTTTATTTTGTGGAACCGGTGTTCTGCTGCACAATTGTTTTGGGGACAAATCACTACGATCTAACACGATGCTACGGACAATCACTACAAGCTAACAACACACTAGTATGTACGACGGCTATGGGGCAACTAACTCGCAGCACGGCTCGGGTGTGGGTTTTATACCACGCCTTGGCTTGGGTACGCTAAGGTTAGCATGGGGCAGGGTAGGAAGCCGTATTTTTAAAAAGAAACGTTACCGCGGTAGCTGTACTTCAATTTTCGCAGAACGTAGCGCGGAAGTGGTAATACCGCGGAACACTTTTTTCCAAGTAACGCACGTTAATGGCAACTGTAAAAAAATTTGCAAAAATACGATCGAACTTAATGAAAATCACTACTTTATTAATGTAATTTTATTACAAGGAATTATTGGCCCTTAAAAACAGCAATTTTTCAAAAGTTTTCGTTTGAAAAAGATTTTTCGTTGGTCGGAAAATAGTTCCAGCTACCCTTAAAAGCCGCTCGACGGCAGCAGAAGAGATACATCTCTTTTATGGATGGATATTTCTTAAGACGGGAAGTTGTTGTCGAAGGATCCCAAATATAGGCTACGCCCTCGTTGTAAGAATTTTTCACATTTGTGCTGTGCAAAGAACGAAAAACAACGTTTTTTTTTCTTTTTGGACCAAGTAAGTCATTCCCAGACAACACGCCTGGTTTTTTTCCGGGATAAAAACCGTCTTTTCGAAAACATAATGCGCAGGACCGGAAAAAGACGACTTTTATCAGGCCCAGATTGGTTCTTCTTTACCAAAACGTGCGGTCCGAAGCGCAATAAAAGAAACGGTTTTTCTCGGGCCCAAACTAGGCATATTTAATGACGTTACTCGGTTCGAAACGACGTGAAAAAGACGGCTTTTATTGGGCCGAAATCAGGCTTTTTAACCGAAATAAACATGGTCTGAAACCCAGACAACAAGTCTGGTTTTCTCGGGATAAAAACCGTCCTAAAAACTTCATATAGGACTGGATAAAATAAAGCTTTTATCGGTCCCAAACTAGGCATATTTCACGACTTTGCGGGGTTCGAAATCCTGTGAAAAAGACGGCTTTTATTGGGCCGAAATTAAAATTTTGAACCAAAATGCACATATACTAAACTTATTGTCAAGTGGTTTTTTCGCGTTTTTTGCGAGCTCGAAGTCGACTCCCCTTTTTATCAAAATTCCTTATCAAATAGCTTACGAGAATCAAGCTATTGAAATAAGTGTAAGCGGGAAAAAAGGGAGCCAGGAAAATATATACATTAATTTAACATAGGAAATCCTCAAAATAAGCATTAGTTATGATAGGACTTAAATATCAAATAATTCATGTCCTTAAAAAATTTACAAATCATACTAAGTTTGGAATAAAAAATTTTTTTTTGCATAATTGGTTTAATTACTTTTGGGGGAACTAGGTTTACCGTAATTTCGACTACATCTTTATGTTTTAAAAATCCTGTTTGGGATCTGTTGTCGAAAAAAAACTATTTTCCTACATTTCTGTTTTATTGTTCGGGAATATTTATTTTATGATGTGTAGAATGGGCCAGTGGAAAGAGCATCTGAAAGTGGTGCTGGAGACCCGAGTTCGATTCAAGCCACGCCAATCTTTTTTCACTTTGCCTTTAATGTACGGGCGGCCAAAAAACTTTTATTGACCCAATAAAAGACGTCCTTAGGCCCGACCAAAAGATTTCTTTGGGCCCACGTCTCCGTACAAAAAAACCTACAAAAGCCCTTTTTCTCCCTGGTTTGGCGGTCATAATTACCAGAATTGGTCGCCTTTCAGACCGTTCTGGGACGTTTTTAATACGGCAGGCACAGTCCCGTTGACTAGGACAAAAGACTAGACAAAGTGTGCTGTTTGGGTTATTTTCGCTTTGATCTGACAGCAAAGGTGACCTTTAAATGAAAATTTACATTAGTTATACAAATATGTTGATTTAGTTTGCAACATTTATGAAGGATATATTTACCTGTTATTTGCGCTATTTGTACTGACGGTGACAACAAAAGTTTCATGATGAGCAAACAATCTGTCCATAAGGCAAGATTGGTCTTCCTCTCTCATCCAAAACATTTTAAATTTAGAGTGTAAAATAGCAGCAAAGATGTCGTCATCGTCCTGGAAGCAGTCATTAAATCTTTTGTTTACAGCTGCTATTATTTCTGTAATGTAGGATTTGCAGTGAACGATGCCAGGATTTCAATTTAATTCCAACATCTTGTTTCTCAAAATAGTCAGAGTTGGTAGCAAATATCCCATTGAAACGTTACGATCAGCCTGAAGTAGGTCTAATGCGTCTGCCACTGGTCGCATGATTTTTACAAATTCCTTACATATTCTTCTTCTGCCGGAGTTGTTGTGGGGGCCGAGTGGTGTGCGACCCACAACGCAAACCAAAAATGGCCAATACTCCCGCTTACTCACACTGTATTTCAGTTGGTTTAACACTTTCAGAAAACACGTAAGGAAACACTTAGGGCTACACAGAGCTATCACATGAGGGGTAGCCAACCGGACCAAAAGTAGGGCTCCCTCTTGCACCTTCGTGATCTCCGGCGCCGACTCGACTGCCCTGTCAGGCTTGACAGGCAGGCGAGGTACCAGGTACCCGGCCAATCTTGTAACTTCATGCGGCCCAACCGCAACCGAGGGAAATATCGAATATTGAAGTGTTCAAATACTCAATTCTACTCTCAATTTTTGCTTCTCATTGTGGATGAAATATTTCATGCGTTCTACAGCGACGAAAAATGAGTTCTAACGCATCTCATTCTGTACTACCAACAACAAATTGAGTTTTGCCGCGATGACATCCGATGCTTTTGTACTTGGACTTTGCTTTTCCCACAGCATCTTCATTTTTAGCTCTAAGATTCTTTCATTTTTTTTAAAGCAGGCTCCATGTTTTCGAAGAAATGTTTGCTTGCTACGATAAATCTCGATCGGATGGGCATCTGCGATGAGTCGGTAGAAAGTAGATATCTTTGCACGGCCTTTGATATTTGGAGTTTTTGTTAATGGCAAAAACAAAATAGTGCGTCGTCTTCGTGAATTTCATTAAAGTTCTCGAAAGCGTTAGCCTCTGCTGAAGGGACATGTTCTGCTGTAGCATATCTGCATAACAAAAAATTATTGTTATACATGGACGGGATTTACACCATGTATCAAAACTTACCAATATCCTCGTTTTTGACATCATCGAGAAATCTGATTCCATTTCTTCAAGAACCTTCACGAGACAGGCGTTTTCAAAGGGCTGTCTGGCTACAACCAGATTTCGACAACTTAGATGGTCCTTGATCGGAATAATCAGAAGCTACATCCACCGAAGCTACTGCATTTATTGGAGGCATTTAACGGAAAACAACCAAAAGGCCTTGACAAAATTGCCTCTTGTTGCCAGTGATAGTAGCGACAACTTTTGACTTAATGTCATTTACTTCTTAGATAGACTATCAGCCTGGCAAGGAGGTAATAATCACACTTACCTTAAACTCTTCGAATTAAAACGCAACAGGGTTCTCTCTTACAATCTTCAGAAATCCAACGTATGGTCATTCGAAAACAGCTTTTTGGTCGGGATGACCAACAGTCAGCAGTAGTACAGAGCCATTTTGCTTGATTATGTTTTGCTTATAGCTTCATATTCTTTTTTCGAAGGAAACACTTATCACTTTTCTGTAGTATCCGCTACTTTTGACTCGAACACAAGGGCATAGTCTTCGCAAAAAAACCTAAATTCAGGCCACTCAGTGTCATGCACCAGCAAAACAGCGTCACAGAGATATTCCTACCAAGCAGATGAAATGAAGTTTCATTAAAAAATGACAAATAGTGAAAGCCTACCACAATATAGCCAAACATTTCTTGCGTTAAAATGCGCTGGTAGCCACTAACGATAGCTTTGTTTAGGTACCTTCTAATGTTGCTGCAGTTTCTAGTGTTTTCAGTAATTAATTATTTCGCGGCACTGGCACTGTCCATTTTTTTGCAAAAAATATTGAAATTTTCAACATATTCTTTATGATGTATGTGTTATGACTATTATAATAGAAATGTGTTTTCTGTTAAGAATATCAGCCACGTCACAACGCATCGCCCACCAGATGGCACTGAATGCAATAGAGAAGCTGCCGTTCTCTACACAGCCTTCATGGATGCTGTTAAACACCTCCCCTGTCTACTTAATCATCGTCTGCTGCGCCGTCATCACGCTCTGTCTGACGGCTGCCCCTTTATCTCTCAAGTGATTTATTTCTCTAGAACTAACGCTGAGTTCACTTTCTCAATACTCACATGGTAAATATCAAATACTTCATATTGTATGTACATTGATGCAGATATGAGATTGTTAGATATTTCATGTACCTGTGCAAAGAATACAGAAGCCTCGCTCTCATATCCTTGTGTATCTAACAGGTTATGGGCCCAGTACCTTCAACCAGTTATACTCAAGATGAATTCTATGCGAGATGTCAACCATATTGCCAAATTTAATGGGCAAAATTTCCCACTATGGAAACTTGGGCTCTGGATCCTACTCCAACAACACGAGCTAGTCAAAGTTGTAACTGGAGAGGAAACCGTCCCTGTTGAGGTACATTGTAACACAATTACACATTCCAACAGATGATCTTATTGTTTCCAATCGATTTGTAGACAACATCAGATGGAACTGTTACTAATGCTGCTGCTATATCAGAATGGCATACCAAAGATACACTTGCCCGTGGATATCTAATATCCACTATTGAGAGCCAACAACAGAGATCTCTGATCAATTGTAACACAGCCAACGAGATGTGGGTTCGTCTATCGGCTCAATACCTCAGGAATGCTGTCGAGAATCGTTACGTCCTACAAGCAAGATTTTTCGAATACCGCTACAACCCCGACCATGATATTATGGCACACATCACAGAAATAGAAACAATGGCCACTCAACTCACAGACATCGGAGCAGAAATCGATAGTATTTCTATTATAACCAAAATAATCTGTACGTTGCCACCCAGCTATCGGAGTTTCATTACGGCTTGGGACAGCGTCCCATTTACAGATAGAACAATGGCCTTACTTACATCTCGGCTACTAAAAGAGGAAGAAATGGCCAAACGATGGAGCACCGGTCGTCCGGACGCCCAAGATGCTGCTTTCTTCGCACATCACTTCCCATCTCACTCACAAGTTCCCAACTCCTCATATGTAACACGTGATCGTGAACGTGGAAGGCGTGGCAGTTCGGGCAACCGTTCTCATAGCAGACAACAACTTTACAGATTCTGCACTTATCGTCGCTGCAACATCGCTGGACACACACTTGAAATTTGTCGAAAAAGAATCAGAGACGAACGAGAAGCATTAAGAAACAAGAATAACTTCACTGCTACCCCTGCCGTTACAAACCAAGAAGAAGGAATAGTAAAGCACCACGAACAGCATCTCGAAGATGAGGCGTATCTATCTTCTTCATGTTTCACTGAACGAAGTGTTAAAGATTGGTTTGCAGATTCAGGATGCACACAGCATATGACCGACCAACGCTCCCTTTTCTGCAATTTCACTCCAATCTTATCCGACACGTGGACTGTTAATGGAATTGGCTCTTCCCGTCTGCTTGTACGGGGATATGGAAATATTGAATTCATCGTAACGACTGGTGACACACAACGAGTAATCAACATTGCCAAAGTCCTCTATGTACCACGTCTAGGTACCAATCTCATTTCTATTGCTGCAGTTACCGACGTAGGTCTGTCGGTCCACTTTGTTGAAACCAAAGTAACTTTTGAGAAAAATTTAGCCATCATCATGATAGGCGAACGAATCGGGAAGAGCCTCTATCATCTCTCAATAGTTCCAAAGCTATCAGATAATCAGCCCCTGAAGGAGTCAGCCTGTTTAGCAACTCCGTCACCAAACTCGATCACCATATGGCATCAAAGGCTGGCGCACGTAAGCTACAAAACTATTTTTAATATGGCAACAAAACAACTGGTCGACGGTCTTCATCTACCGAAAAACACCACCCCTCCAACTCAACCGTGCATAGGATGCATTTCTGGTAAAATGCAGCGTTCACCATTCCCAGTTGGACGGAGCAGAGCAAATGAAGTTGGACAACTGGTCCATTCCGATGTATGTGGCCCCATGCACATATCCACACCGGGAGGGGCAAAGTTTTTTGTGCTGTTCACCGATGACTTCAGCGGGTGGCGAGCCGTTTACTTCCTAAAACAAAAGTCCGAGGTAGCCGAATCTTTCAAAAGCTTTGTGAGCGTTCTTCGTAGTGAAACAGGACGCCTCGTACACACACTGAGAGTGGATAACGGTGGCGAATTCATGAGTCATTCATTCAAAACCTGGCTATCAGACAAAGCCATCAGGATGGAATCCTCAGCACCCTATTCACCGGAGCAAAATGGAGTCTCGGAAAGAGCTAACCGCACGATCATGGAAGGTGGGCGCTCTCTAATTCACGCCAAACATCTACCATTGGAACTGTGGGGAGAAGCCATTGCCTGTACTGTATATGTTCTTAATCGTGTCAGCAATAGTACGTCTTCAACAACACCTTACCAAGCTTGGCATGGGGAAAAACCTAACATCTCTCATCTACGTATCTTTGGATCGCTTGCCTTTATTCACATTCCAAAAGTAGAAAGACGCAAATTAGAATCCAAAAGCTTCCAGTGCTTCTTCGTTGGATACTCACTCACCCAAAAGGCATATCGATTTTGGGATCCAGTCGGTAGAAAAATTAAAATAAGTCGGGACGTCATCTTTGATGAAAACTCTAACACTTTATCTCGTTTTTCTCCTCAAATAGAAACTAACAATTTCGATGAGCTTTTTTCAAGACCGGTCAACCTTACAACACCAGCCCAAGAGAAAATCAACCCTGTCATCATGATACCCCAGGTTTTAGAAGAAACCAAGAACGAAACAGAATCATCATCTATTACCCCGGAACTCTCAGGCAGTCCAGCAGCTAATCTACAGCACACCTCACACCAAGTGGAAGCCGAGTCCGACCCTTCTTCATCAAGCATAGAGACAATACTTACCGAAACCAACACCCACAATGATGTACCCTCATCTATACGCTGCTCCCCATACCCTTTACGAGTGCGTGAGCCAAAACGCCAATGGAAATCTCTGCAGTCAACTGTCACTCAACGCACAGAAATTTACGAGCCAACTACCTATTCTGATGCGATGGAATGTGATGATGCACTTCAGTGGAAAGTGGCTATCCAAGATGAGTATGTTTCGCTGATACGCAACGGGACATGGTATCTCTCTCCACTCCCACAGAATCGAAAAGCCATAAAATCACGCTGGGTGTTTAAAGTGAAACCGGGCACCGTAGACTCCCCTCCACGTTACAAAGCAAGATTAGTTGCCAAGGGGTTCTCACAACGACCCGGAATCGACTTTGAAGAAACATTCTCGCCAGTTGTAAAACATGATACACTTCGAATAATTTTATCTCTTGTCGCCAGTCTTGATTTAGATATGTCGCAGCTTGATGTCAAGACGGCGTTTCTATATGGGGAACTGGACGAAGAAATTTATCTTCAACAACCCGAAGGATATATTTCCCCCGGTCAGGAAAACTATGTTTGTCGGCTACAGAAATGCCTGTACGGTCTTAAACAGGCCTCAAGAATATGGAATCGTCACTTTGATAGATTTTTGAAGAAATTTGGCTTACAATCTAGTAACGCAGACCCATGCCTTTACTCTCGCCGCAACAACAATGAAATCCTCTTTGTTGTCATCTGGGTTGACGATGGTCTTGTCATCAGCAACAATCGAAATCTGGTAACTGAAATAATTGATTACCTAAGCAAGATTTTTGAAATGCGGTGCACTCCCGCTAACTACTTTGTCGGTATGTCCATCAATCGAAGCCGAAAAGACAAAACCTTATTCATTTCACAACCAGATTACATTAAAAAAATCCTTAATCGTTTCCACATGACAGACTGCCATCCTAAAAATATTCCAGCACAACCCGGATACCACCTGACTCAAAATGTTGGAGAGGAGTTTCTAAGCAACGTGCCATACAGGGAAGCGGTCGGGAGTCTAATTTACCTGGCGATAGTATCTCGCCCAGACATCTCATTTGCTGTTGGCCAAGTGGCACAATTTTCAGAAAACCCACAACAACATCACTGGGCAGCAGTTCGGAGAATATTTGCATATCTCAAAGGTACACAGGAACATGGAATTCGCTTCGGCCCGACAAACGACCGCTTAATTGGATACACTGATTCGGATTTCGCTGGGGATACGGCAAGCCGAAGATCAACCACGGCATTTATTTTTCTTCTTAACGGCGGACCAGTAGCATGGACTAGCCGTCGCCAATCTTGCGTTGCATTGTCCTCCACGGAATCTGAATTTGTAGCTGCCTGTGAGGCCACGAAGGAAGCAGTCTGGCTCAAACGCCTGATGGAAGACATATCACCTGGATGGATTGAAACTATCCCCTTAATGTGTGACAATCAGTCAGCCATCCAACTCATCAAAAATCCGGTTTTCCACCAAAGGACCAAACACATTGATGTAAAATATTACTTCATTCGCGATCGACAAGAAACCGGCGACATTAACATCTCGTATATATCCACAAACGATCAGCTTGCGGATCCCTTGACTAAGAATCTACCTAATCCCCGTTTTTCGGCACTACGGGAATTAATGGGAATTGTACCTGTCCCACCAAAACTAAACTAATTTCTTTTTTATTATTTTAGATGGTGGTAGAATCCATATAACAGAAGTACAACTATATATGCTATCACCATCACTGAAGCAGTATCAATTCAATTCAAAGAATCAAGAAGAAGATCTACTCACCTCACTATTATTTGCATTATTTCTTTCTTCTCTGTTGTCTTTTTCAACTTTGAGTTTGTGTTCTTGTGTTCTCTTCCATTCTTACATGTCTGAGAGGGAGTGTTAAGAATATCAGCCACGTCACAACGCATCGCCCACCAGATGGCACTGAATGCAATAGAGAAGCTGCCGTTCTCTACACAGCCTTCATGGATGCTGTTAAACACCTCCCCTGTCTACTTAATCATCGTCTGCTGCGCCGTCATCACGCTCTGTCTGACGGCTGCCCCTTTATCTCTCAAGTGATTTATTTCTCTAGAACTAACGCTGAGTTCACTTTCTCAATACTCACATGGTAAATATCAAATACTTCATATTGTATGTACATTGATGCAGATATGAGATTGTTAGATATTTCATGTACCTGTGCAAAGAATACAGAAGCCTCGCTCTCATATCCTTGTGTATCTAACATTTTCTGATGTTGCCCCTTGAATTGTTTACTGCTTTTGGTTCCTTTGGCTTTCATTTGCATTGTCCAATACGGCTTTCATAATATGAAGTCCCTTTTCTCTTGCCTGGTCCAACATTTGATAAGCGTTTCATGGTAAAGCATGATACGTACTTCGCCATCTAAAAGTGAAATTGAATTTTTAATGCAAATTAATTTTGTTGCTTCACGTTTTTTCAATGTTTGAATTTCTCACCTTCTTTCCCTTTTGCTTCTGGTATTGTAGAACTGGTTTTCGCCTCACCAATGTTGGTGGATATTGCAACAATTTCGTTGCAAAGTTGCGTTTCGGGGTTTCAAGTTTATTTTAAAAATCAGCACCAAGACATTACAAAAATACACAACTAGTCCGTGTGACGGCTACGGGAGAACTCTCCTTTTTGGGAAGCTCGGGTGGGGGTTTTATATCGCACCTTAGCTTGGGAACGCTAAGGTTAGCGTGGGAAATAAAGCAGCGAAACGGTGTCAAAAAGGGGAACGAGGTTTACAGATAAGCTTGGTGTCGTTGACACCTCGGTCAACCGGAAGAAGGTAACAAAAGGGGAGATCGTAGCAAAAAGGTCGAGTGAGGTAGAAAGATAGGAAAGGCAAAATGCGAGTCTTCTAACTAACTTCATTTTAGCTTGAAGTCCTTACATGGCTCCCCTTCTTCGAAGATTGCGTCCCGAAATCTGTTTTTTCACGAAGCAACAAGTCCTTACAATATGTCGAGAGATGGTTCGGCAACAATATCCATACTTGAATTTCCCTCGGCTATGTCTTTTCATCAATGAAAAATTCAAAATGACCTGTTTCGAATAGAAAATTTCATTGAAGAAGAGGTAAACTAGCAAATTATAATCTCAATCGCTATAATAACTTGAAGTACACCATATATTAGCAAGATATTTTTTACACTACGCTATTGATGGGCTGCAATACTTCAAAACTACAAACACTGTTGCAATAGCAGCTGTAACACACTCCTAATATTAACCTAAATAAACCTGCAAAATTAAGAATGCAACTTGTGAAGGGTACCTGAGGTTTTATCGATTTGAAATTTAGAGGAATTTGATTGATCGAGGGCCCTCAAACCCTGTGAGCAACTTTGGACAACATTTACGTCTTCGTTCTCCAATTTCTGTGGATGAGAAACCTGTGTGGAGAAAAGCAGCATAGACTATGTAGGGACAACGATTATGTACGTAATGAACTGGGAATACTTTACCTTTATCGGGGGAGGTGTTATTACCAACATTATTTATTACTTTACCTGGCTGATTGGGAGCAACACGAGACTTTGCAAGCAGCTTATTAATCGATTGGGATTTAGATATCCTGAAAACTCCATGATACAAGATCATATTACTTACTTGAACAAAGAAAAGATATTACCTTTCAGACCAATTTTTTGGGATTAGTGCCATAATGTATTCTTATAGCCTTGCGATTATTCATTGTTACACTGAGGAAACTGGAGACTTCTGAAACCTGAAACAACACGTTTTGAAATACTTACCTGAAGTGCAGTCTGCTACAAACAGGAATAGATTGATAATCGCATCGCTAGATGGCGTAAAGTACCCTTACCGTTTTTTTGGCATTTTGTACTGGCGGTAACGGTAATATTAAAAAACAAATACCGTGGTAACAGTAGCGGTACTTCCACATTACCGCGGTATTATCTCGATATTTGAACAACCATGACAATACATGAATCTTCTAAACTTACCTTTTTAACTTAAATTTAACGTCGATGTAAGTCCTTACATGACTCCCCTTCATGGAAGGTTGTTGAAAGGTTGCATCCTGAGTAGAGTTGCCGCCAGCCGCCTTAGGTTAGCTCCGTTGTTCTTCGTCGTTTCTCGGTGTGGAAGATCGTGGTCCAGGTTTTTCTACGTCGCTACACGAATTTGTTCCTAAAGTCTTCCAATCGGTGATCGACCAGTTGATTTCATCCTTCCTTTGGGATGGAATCTGATACTGGCGCTCGATATAATGTGCTGATACTAGTTCTTCTAATTCGGAGTTCAGAGAGTAGTGGCTGCTGATGATGCTTACGTCGCCTTTTGTCGCTACGCATTCTGGTGATGCTGTCGGTCAGCACCCCGACGTCTAGGCCTCACTCATGGGTATCGCTGGTTGGAGTCAAAGAGAACGACAATTTCAGGTGGTCGGCGATCGTGCCTTCAGCGGTTGTACAGTTAGTGTTAACGTGCCTGAGGATAAAGAGGTGTCCGCCGAGTATACGTCTTTGACAAATAGTGAGGCCTCGCCCGAGTCGTCCGAAGCAACGACGTCGTACATGACCTCATTGTCGCACGATAGTCTGCGCAGTAGTTACCCTGAGAGTCTACAGTGCAAAAACGATGGAGTGTCGACAAAGGGTTTGAAAAGAACATTGCTGCTTCCCGCCGTTGTGCACGGCGAAGGGGGCAGGAGGTCGTTTGTCCAAGGTATTGTTGATTTATAGTAGGTCTCGCGACGTTCGATCCCACCGAGGTTGGGGGAGGCAGAAGGTCGACTTTGGTAGACGGAACGCTTGCTGTTGATCCGGAACCGGTAAACATTTGAAAAAGTAATTGTTTGTTTAATGGTCTATAGTAATTTAAATGGCAAAATTTTGTAAGCCCATATGCAGAGCTTGTAGGAAATGGTGCAACGCGACAAAAATTGTCCTGCAGTTGTCATGTGATAATCGTCAACGAACCCTAATCGCAAAAACGAGTCTCGGCGCACTACTTTGAGTGTGATTTCTATCCTTATTTTTCGTATTTTGAAAATGAATCCAGTAGGTATTTTCTTTTTTTTTTTTGAACATTGCAAGCTTGTCAATCGACTAGATCATCGAGGCCTGCGACTTTAATTTTGAACAAACCAAGCATCCAAGATGTTGCTGTGAGTCAATCATCAGAAGTGAAGATAGTTGCTGGTCGTACCTCCCTTACATAGGTATGCATAACTAAGGTCACAGATGGGCGTTTTCAAGTTTAACATGTATTCATGTTTCAATCTTTTTTTTTCTATCATGCGTTCTACGGGTGTCGCTAATTATACCCATTCATTGTATATTGTCAGACCTGTGACTACGATTTTGGCTCAATCCTACACGTTTAATTTAGCTGCAAGTCGCCGCTATTGCAAAAAAACTAGTATCACAAACCCCTCACTGAGTCTTCCATATTTTATTCCCATTTTTAAAGGCCCAGTTCCTGCATGTTATCTGCACAAATCGTTGATTCTCGGATACTGGCCGTAGCAAACTCACAATATACTAGGTACTTTTTCTTTCTAGAAAAATGAAATAACACAAGGTGAAAGTAACCGGCACTTTTAATTTACCTTGATAGACAATAAAAAAAGTCACAGCTTGGCATGACAAACATTTGAAACCGGTTTTGGTAACCGAATATGTTGCTGGAGCTCTTGCCGGTCAACACACAAAAACTGAGTGGGAAAGAAGTGGAACTTAACGTTTTATGCATATTTGATTCAGGATGCTCCTGTTGTTTGGACCGAAGATTATCAAGTAGTCTCGATGGAGAAGAATTTTAAGGCATTGGATCAACTGCGCGAAATGGACTACCTTTTGGCGAGATGATCTGGAACTTTGCTGGCTTTGCCACGCTACAAGGTCAATGGAATATATTATTTAAATAAACAAATGCAGATGTTTTGTCTTGAGGCTACTCAGTGTACTAGGGTAACTTTTTGATAATTACATTCATTGTCGGGAAAAGGTTACTAGAAATCAGCATTGACAAGTTTATGAATCAGTGATGGATGGTTTCAACTAATCACCATGGTACTCCGCAACTTTGCGACTATGTGAAAATTACTCAGAATTTCCTCAATCATAACAACACTAAAGCACATCGAATGAAAAAAACCCACACGACGAAATCGATCCTGCTTACGCTCTGGTCTCACTACCAAGCGAATGAGGTAATTATACCTGCTAACAGTAGAATAATGCACCATTATTTACAATTTCTTCTTTCTTTTTCAAAAGTTTTCCAGTCATGAGCTACTTAAAGAAGTGGTTCATCAACTCGGTGAATTGATCAATTCTAATGATAAATATATATATATAGTTCTGCTGATTCTACGATAGTTCTGCAACGTCTCTTAAGCTCTCTTGAGCTCTTTGCGAAGAACCCGTACATAACGTTAAGCTTACCCAAGCATTGAGTTAGCTTGGATTGCGACCCCTACAACCCCCCCCCCCCCAAGCTAGTGATTCCAAGCTGAAATGTTTTATGATTTAAGCTTGGAAATTCAAGCTTACCTAGGCCCGCGCGTCGCTAGCTTATATTAGGCAAATCGAAAAATAGAAGGCTGTAGCTGGGATCGCACTCGGGTCTCCCACACCACTGTTGGATTTTCTTTCCACTGGACCATTCTATACATGTTATAATACTATTTCCGAACAATACAATAGAAATCTAGAAAAATACCTTTTTTGATTTTTTCGACAACAGGTCGCAAACAGAATTTAAAAAACATAAAGATGAAGTCGAAATTAAGTTAAACTTTCGTTCCCTCAAAAGTAATTAAACCAATTATGCTAAATGTTTTATTTTCAAACTTAAGTATGGTTTTTTTTTAAGGAAGTGAATTATTTAACATTAAAGTCCTATCATAACTGTAATGATCCAATATATACTTTTATGTACACTTGGCGGTAGCCTATGCTATCCCTGAAGTAGGTGCGACGCGTAGTGTACATACTACGTAATCACCTACTGAATGGGAGCCGCTCCAAGTCTGCTTAGTGCTATACCCCTGCAGCTTGGAGCTACGGTTGGCGCGTGGTGTATAACCATCGCGCCACGACCTTGTCACGCTCCCGCCGTCTAAGCGTGATGCTAATTATCACCATGACGTGCGCTACTGTAGCTCCTTACTGGTATATAAACCTGTGCTTTTTCAATCATAAATCGGAGTTGCCTTGGCTCTGTCATCTTGTACACTTGTACTAGGGAAAATAAACGGATATAAGAACCTTACATTTGGAGGTCCCAACGAGACCCTCAAATACATAAAAGGTTCACAGTAATAAATCCTAAAATACATGAGTACTAGATGAAGTAAGAGCGAAAACATACGAGCCCAAAGTTTACATAGACGAGGTAAGCGAATGCATAGCACTTCTTTTCACAAGAATATACAAGTAGTGGCAACTCTCAAACCAACCCGATCTACCCAGATTTACCCGTTGTAACCTTACCTCAACTATATACTACCTTACCAACCCAAAATTCAGAGACACAAACCCTCAAGGAAAATTTTGCTATAAAGTGGAAAGAGCTCGTAGAGCTAGAGCATAACTATCTCCTCGAGAAAAATAAAACCTACCAAACAACTTCGACAACAACAAATATAAAACAATTGGAAGAAAGGAGAAAACTCTACCACAGAGAGCTAAACAACGCTCTACAACTATACACTCACTCACAAATAAAGCAAAATCTAGAGACAACAGACGACACCACATCACACGAGTTAATCAGCAAGACTACTGAAGCTTTAAAAAGTGAACTAGCGAAATCTGGCCAAGAAAATAATTTCGTCGACGCTCTTATCCACCAGTTAAAGACAATCCACGGCAAAGAAAAAGAATTCCTTAGCAAAACGTTAGCTGTCCTTCAGAGTGAAACCCTACACCAGCAAGTAGAAGAATAGCAAGTAAAAGATCAAATTACCACAGAAAATACCAATCTACGAAAACAGATCGAGAGCAACAAGAAAAAAGCAAAGAGTTCAAAGTACACGCTCAGCAGCTCCTTAGAACGCCTGCAAGAAAGCAACGAGTCCTTGAAAAACTCACTTGAAAAAGCAAACACCCGAATTGCAGAGTTGGAGAGTGGTCTACAAAAATCACAAGAAGCTGAAAAATATTTCGAAGACCGACTGAAAAAGAAAGAAAAAATTACCGAGAGCGTTGAAAGAGAAGGGCAAGAGACAATTAATAAACTTGAAGCAGAAAATTTCCAACTCCAAGAAAAACTAAACAGTACCAGGAAACAAATAGCAGTAAACGTTGAAAGACTAAAAGTACTAGAAGCAGCTACAAACGAAATAAAAACACAGTTAGACAAATCAAAAACAGAAAAAGCCACGCTAAATAAGACACAAGCAGAAACTGTTCTTAAAAATAAAGACCTTGAACGAGAGCTTCAGCAAGTAAAAAAGCAGACAGCAGAAGAAGAAAATAAAATATCCCGCTTGGAGAATCGTATTGCAGAGTATAAACAACGAGAACTTTTATTCGTCGAAGCCGAAGAGATCGACACAGAACAGGACCAGCACGGAGAAGTAACAAAATTAATTAACGAAATACACGACCTATCCTCGTTAAGTGAAGTCCAAGATAAATCACTACATTTTGAACTTGAAGCTGAGCAAATAAAAGAACTGCAAAAAGTTATTGAGCTATTGGGAAAACAAGTTGAATCCCAAAGTAGAAATATAACATACTTGGAAAAAGAAAACCATCATCTCAAAAGGACCATGGGTAAACACCATGACGATTCCACCAGACCGGACCAAGAGAGCAAAAAATATACCGCCGAAGAAGAGGCCATGATGAGTATAACTCAACCCATCGTGAGAGTGCTGGGAGAACTTTTTTCGAGAGAAGACAAAAAATCCATCCCGCCATTCAAAGGTAAAAGCACCGATAAATTAATTACCGAATGGCTCAAAGCAGCAGAACACGTGGCCCGAAACAATAACTGGGACGATGAGCAAAAGCTACGATTCTTCTCGGACCGACTTAAAGGAGAAACCATGGAATGGAATGAAGCTTACGTAGATGAGAAAGGGGAAGAGCTGGAATATGGAGAATGGAAAGCAGCAATAATTGAAAGATTTCAAGATGCATTTGACATAGCAGCGCTGAAGAAAAAACTAACGAAGCTAAAGCAGTAACCAGAAGAAAACTGCAGAGCTTTCGTATCCAGATTAAACAGCCTATACGATACCATAGAAGAGAAGGAAGAAAAACTCGACCAGGACAAAACCATAATAGAAGATCAATTATTTAATAAAGTGAAGAAGATGAGAGACACCACAAAGATAAAAATATTACTTCAAAGGATCCTACCCAAAGTGAAAGCGGAGCTACACCTCAGAATGCCAGAAAGATCTGACGACTTCGATTCACTTTGCAAACAACTGTTCATATCAGAATGGATATTGCACGAAAAGGAAAACAATGAAGATAAAGAAATAACGGCAGTAATTGCAGGAATTACAGACCGTGAGAAAGAACAAGATCACGAATTGTCTAAACAAAAAACTGAACTAGAACAACTTAGCCAGAGATTATTAGAGTTGGAATGTTTTAATAAAGATCGTGAACCATCACAGGAAAGCAGTGTGCAGATAGCAGCCACCGACCGTTACAGCAACCACGGACGGCAGTCGAACATACGCCAAGGTAGACCAGGTTATCCCAGAGCACAGTACTCAGGCAGAGTCCGTTTCCGAGACACCTTAGACCGCAGCAGAGAGTCAAGTTATTCACGCAGTAGAGACCCGAGTTTTTCAAAAAGCAGAGAAGCGAGCCCATTTAGGAGAAACGACCATATACAACGTTGGAGGCATAACGTACCAATAAGGGATCGTGAGCCGACATACACAACAGACTTCCGACTCCAACGAAACCACCCGTATACGCATCAACCAAGAAGATACCAACAACCTTTCAGGCCTAACGACCACGCGGATAACAGGTACTCGCAACAAAACGATAGCAATCGCCAATATCGCAGTACAGGAGTCCGTACCCCAGTAAACAGAGATATAATTTGTCATAGGTGTAACAAAAAGGGACACATAGCAAGAGAATGTTGGACCAATAGGGCACTTAAGATAAGACACTAACCCGCAGTAGCATAAAATCGAATAAATTAGATTCTAACATACCCCAACTAATACGCATACCCATTAGAATTTATGGAATAGTAATTAGAGCTTTGATAGACACTGGAGCAGCGGCCAGTCTAGTTTCCGCAGATACCTTACTCAGCATAAATGAGAAAGAACTAAAACAAATAAAAAATAAAAATAAACACACGTTTAGGACCGTATCCGGCCAGACTCTAAAATCAATAGGACAATATGAGCTAACAATTACCATAAATAATAACCACTTAATCAATCACTACTTCTATGCCATAGAAAAACTGAATGAAGATTGCATTTTAAGCTTAGATTTTCTATCTAACAATAACGTGAAAATTAATACTAGAAATAGAGAAATATGCTATGACCATTTAGGAGTAGAACATAGCTATGGGCAGAATATACCATTGTATAACCTAACATTCGAGAATGCTGGAATTAACATACCAATAATACCAGTACTTACTAACAATCAAGAGGGAAAATTAACAGCAAAAGATCGCCGTAACTTAGAACTTTTTAGCCAGTGTGATATCTCGAAACAAGACAAGACAGCACCGAGAGGTAGCCAATCATCACAATTCAATATACTAGAATTTCAGACTGAAGTCTTAACAAAAATCAAAAACTTACTTAACAAGCATGAGGAATTATTTGCGGACAAGGAATCAGACCTTGGTCTCGTATCACGAGTAAAACATTTTATAAATACCGGACACAACATTTCGATTAATCAGCGACTCCGTAGAACACCCAAAGCACTGAAAGAAACCGTTAAATCTAAAATCGAAATAATGCTAAAAAATAAGATAATAAGGGAAAGTCACAGCCCTTTCGCCGCAGCCATTGTAATGATACCAAAAAAAGATGGAGAAATGCGTATGTGCATCGACTAAAGGCCGCTAAATAAAATTACAATTAAAGATAAATATCCATTACCAAGAATTGACGATACCGTGGATGCGTTGTGCGGGTCAATGTATTTTTCATCATTGGATTTATTTAGTGGATATTGGCAAATTGAAATTGAAGAAGAAGATAAACATAAAACAGCCTTCATTTGTGAATACGGACAGTATGAATTTAACCGAATGCCGTTCGGATTAACCAATGCACCAAGTACATTTCAAAGAGCAATGAATAACATTCTAAAAAACGTGCTGTACAAATTCGCCCTAGTATACTTAGACGATATAATTCTATTTAGTAAATCGATTGAGGAACATATATCGCACTTAGATAAAGTTTTCGAGCTTCTGGAAATTGTGGGACTTAAGCTAAAAAGAAAGAAGTGTGAATTTTTTAAGAAGAATTGGACTATCTAGGATACATCGTTTCTAGAAAAGGGATAACACCAAATTTGAAAAAATTAAAAGCAATTATAGATTACCCCGCTCCCAAAAATACAAAAGAATTGGGTTCATTCTTAGGTTTGGCTAGTTACTACAGGAAATTTATCAGAGCTTTTGCTGATAAAGCTCTTCCATTGACTGCGCTTACGAAAAAGACAGCAGAATGGAAATGGGGAGTCAGAAAGGGACGCCTTTAATTGTATAAAGAACTGTCTCATCGCTAGACCTATCCTGAGTTATCCGGATTTTTCGCGCGATTTTATCATCTATACGGATGCCTCTGGGTATGGAATAGGAGTAGTCTTGGCACAAATACAATCTCTATCTCAATCAGCGGATTCAGGTGAGACTAACGAACCAGTTCTCAGTGAATCAGACGACACAGAAGTCGTCATTGCATACAGTTCCAAACATCTGAATGACCGCGAAGCCAAGTGGTCCACCACAGAGAAGGAAGCTTATGCGATCGTATTCCGAACCTACTTATACGGACGTAAATTTACAGTATACACCGATCATCGACCTTTGGAATGGTTGATAAGTAAGACAGAACCAGCAGGACGACTAGCTAGATGGGCATTCAAAATCCAAGAATATGACATCGTAATTGGATATCGACCAGGTAAATCGCACCAAAATGCGGATACCCTTAGTCGTACCCCAGTAGCAACTATAGCTAGTGTAGACGCAACAGCGATTAAAAGCGAAATTAAAGAGGAAGAAAGCGAATGGGTTCGACTACAGCATAACGATATAAATTGCAGAAGAATTATAGGTAATTTAATGGAAAAAAAGAAACAGAGAAACAAAAAGACAGAGAATATAAATGGATATAAGATAAACGAAAAAGGTGAATTAGTTGACAAATATGGAAGACTAGTAGTACCAGGAAATACAATAAGAGAAATAATGGAAGAAAATCATGATCACATGTTAGCAGGACATTTAGGAATTGCGAAAACTTTAGCGAGACTACAAAGACAATATTTTTGGCCAAACATGAGAACAGATGTTACGACACACGTTAACAGTTGCTTAAGATGTGCAAGGCGTAAAGCCTTCGGCGCAACGATAGCACCATTGCAACCTCTGCCACCAGTTGACAGAGTATGGCAACGCATTGCAATGGATATTGTAGGACCAATTCAAGAAAGTGTTAAGGGATATAAATATATTCTAGTTCTGTCTGATTATGCCAGTCGTTTCGTTTTTGCATTTCCAATGAAAAACCAAACAGCCCAAACAATCACATCCATTATGGTAAATCAAGTGCTAACGAAATATGGAGCACCCGAGATTGTGCTAACCGACCAAGGAACGAATTTCCTTTCGAGTCTTGTTCAAGAGATGTATAAACTCTTTAAAATCAAGCAGATGAGAACTACCGCCTACCATCCACAAACCGACGGACTAGTAGAAAGATTCAACAGAACACTGTACGATATGCTAGCTTGCTACGTAGTAGATGAGCCAGAAGAACGGGACAAATACCTACCATTTGTTACCTTAGCGTACAACACATCACAACAAGCTACGCTAAAGGACACCCCATTTTACCTTTTCTTCGGAAGAGAACCGATTCTACCTAACGAAATAAAAATAAATCGGAACTTCGAGCACGACGAAGGCAGTAGTGAATTATACTACCAAAAATGGAAAAAACGCTCAAGACCTTGCAAGAAGTCACCTCTTCAAAGCAAAAAGTAAACAGAAAGGATACTACGATGAAAGAGCAAAAGGAATTAAGTATAAAATTGGTGACTTAGTAATGCTAAAAGCACCACCATCAGCAGGTAAATTCATTAACAGGTGGAACGGACCGTTCCGAATAATACGAAACTTCTCAGACATAACTTACGAAGTCGAAAACATTGATAACAAAAAACAAAAAAGCAACGGTTCACTCTAATCGCCTGAAACTCTATACCCCTCGAGAAAGTGTACCAAACACCACAGAAGCACTAAATCCAAACGTGAAAATCGAAAGTAAAAACAAACGTGGTCCTGGAAGACGTAAAAATGTAACAACAGAGATTAGCCCCGTAAATTTGAAAAAAGAAAAGAACCTCACGAATCCTTTACCCCTGATCACAAATCAAAGAATGTCCTATGCCGAACCAAACACCCCAACCAATTCGAGAAATGCCCGCTATAATCTTAGGAAAAGAACTAACTAAGCAAAACTAAAAAAAAAAAAAAAAAAAAAAAAAAAAAAAAACCTGTAGTAATAAAAATTACTTTTCAAATAACAGATGGAGATATCCCTACTAGTAATTTGCGTGTTAGCTACCCTTGAAACTTCCAAAACACTTTGCGTGTCCGTATGCGATTGTAAGAATGTGAAAACAAGAGGCATACTGGATATAAATTCACCCTATTATTGCGATAAAGAAAATGTCGAAACCAGGCTACATTTCCCACGTTTCCCCACTAGTTATACCCTAATGACAAAACAAAAACCCATTAAAACATGGAAGGGATGGACTTGTAAGCAATGGATAAAAACAAAAAAAATTACAGGATCCTTTTGGGTTGGATCATTCGATACCATTTTCTCCCAAGAAACCAAACTGATTTCACCGTTAGAGTGTTGGGAAATGGTTAACGATAAAAAATGTGGAAGCAATGTAATGCAGGCCACTCCAACCTCATTAAGTTTCACTGCAACCCCTACAGGAGAGGGTGCGTTGTACGCAATAAAAGAATATCGCGCACTAAATTGCCTCGCAGAAGAAATAACTTTAAGACAAGAAACCCCTGAAAGCCCCATAGAAAGCCCCTTTGGATATTTAAACGCTACCCAACAAGACGGCCAAATCATTCAAAACCATAATACAATATTATGGGGGGATAAAACAAGTAATGTCTCAAATTCCCAGATAATCCTTAAAGGAGTAGGATACCTAGAATTGACCCAGACCACAGAAATCGTAAATACCAGTAGGCTCTTAGATACCAGTAGACAAATTGAAATATCATTCTTTAACACCCCTGATAATTATAATAAAGAACTAGCTCAACCCAGCTTTAAAGTAGTCGGCATCCCCCTAACCTTTTTGATATTCCCCGCCGAAACAACAAGAAAGTTATACAAAATACATAAAAACACCCTACCCTCCTGTAAAAATCAAACCAATATTGACTCATGGTCATGCAATGAATTTGCAGAACCGAGGAAAAGCAAAACAAAAAGATCCATAAAGCAAGAAGTCGAATTCCTTTTAAACGATCCACTCGAAGAAGCAGTATTGGGAAAACGACTCTACAGCATTTCTTATGCTTGGGGATGGATTCGTTTAGGCCATCCAAAAATAACAAAGATAGAAGAAAACGGCGTAATACGCAAACAAGATTCAATCGTTTACATCAAGATAATGTACACCCAAAAACAAGTGACCATCCATAACCAATTCGACATAAACGAAAAATTACCTTACGGAACAGACTTCGAGTACCTAATGGATCAAACCTTACGAATCAGAAGAACCACCACGTGTATAACGACATCGGAGATAAACACCATCATTACGGACAGTGCGGTGAACGGACGTCGCGCTGGATATACGATACAAAAAACCACCAACGACAACCAGCAATGGGTATTTGAAACACTGAATACAAACCCAGAAGTATTAGAAAACATTCCGGAAACATCCATCGACGAGCTGGAGGAAATAAGACTGGAACAGAGAAGAGCAGTAACGACAAACATTAATTCGCCACTCTTTGGAAGCTTAATTAAATTCAACCATGGACATGGAAACATCATATGGGATATGATCGGCTGGGGACTGTTAAAAAACGGAAGACCGCCAAGTGAAAAATGCGCTACCTACAACGGCACAAACACCATGATGACGCTGGAAGAATGTGACCCAGACTGGATCAGATGCCAAAGAAGCCTACAAAAATTGCTAACTAGCAATGACCCATTAGTACAGACTCAAACTACAGTAGCAAACTGCAGTAGGAAAATGGAACGAGGTCAAGCGTTCGAATATTCAGCAGATTTCACAATCAGACCCTTCAATACCAACAACTGTATCAAGGCCAATACAACGATGCTAGTCTTACAGGAATGTTCAAATACTAGCTCAGTATGGGGAACATTCGAACACACGGGACAATTAATGGCAACGGATAGAACGGGATCACACTCACCTGCCTCAGACAGAAAATGTCTGACACTGAAAATAGGAAAGTTAAGCCTAGGACATTGCCACGAAAGGAGCAAGAAACAACACTTCAGCTTCGAGTATAAAAATCCTCACCAAATAAGAACCTTGCCAGCATCAGCTATCATAGCTTTATATACGCAACAATCGTTCGACGGGAAAACTGTACCAAAAATTCCAACGTTAAACAAACGTGAAAATGTCAACTCAATTTTTAGAAATGAAACGGAAGAATCCCCTACAACAACACCGAAATCAGTTGTCACATCAACCGCCAAACCAATTACGACAACAACGCATCGTCCTACCACATCGAAAACTACAACGACGCTTAAACAAACAACAACTAGTAAACCAATACCAACAACGACGACAAAACCAACAACAACGACAAAACCGACCACAACCATAAAAACAACAACAACGACAAAGCTAACGACGACGACATCCAGGCCCACACCAACCACGACGAAGACAACCGAAAAGACAACCTTACCAACAGTAAAACCTACATTACCTTCAGTAACCACTCGAATGGTTATCGCAACAACATTCAGCACCACTACAACACAAAATACTACCCCAAGGCCAATAGAAGAAATTCCAGAAACACCCACCACGCCAGCAGGAACAACCACCCCGGAAACAACACATACACCAGCTCAAGAAAAAATAGACATATTTAAACCCAGTCCAAAATCCAACGACTTAGAAGCCACAATACCAGAAACAAGGGACACAACGACAACCCAAAAGCCAAGAAGCGGAATAACAAAGAGAAACAAGGAAATGGCAAACGATACATCATCACCGCGACGGGACGAAGAAGCAAAAACAGAATTACTGGTGTCCATAAATGAACTAAACGACCAGCTGAAGTACGAGTTTAGTAAAATGCATGAGCAATATAAAATAGGTATAGAGACGGAACACGAAAATAAGTTGGCCAAAGAGATTAGAGACGTATACTGCCAGTTAACAAAGATAAAAAGAACGCAAGCAATTATATTAGCTCAAACAAATGGCTTACTAGCAGCAGCTGCCTTAGGCCTACCTACCTGTTCGAGGCTTTATGGTTTTGGACAAGCCATGACGCTACAATAATGTGAGCAAAAAAGGATTTTACTATCGGCAAAAGAAACGAAATGCGGATTCCAACCGTTCTTAAAGTATGGAAAAATGAATTGCACCATAGGAACGGATAGGTGGTCTATTCACCCTTATTCTGATTGCTTCTGGAAAACGCAACTAGTAAAACATCAATGGATACCCGCATTCATGGGAACATAACGACACCAATGGTGATTGGGTAAAACAAGACGCAACGATCCACACCCCGAATCTGGATCTAATCGCGGAATTTGATGAGCTGCATTTAAACAATTTTGATTACACACTCAAAAGCCACCCAGCCCATAACGCTATGGAGATGGAACAGTTGAATATACTAAATGACTTAGTTGGCAAACTACAGGAAGGAGAAGCGAGATCCCTGTCAGATATTGTAGTATCTGAAGCGCAAGAAAACAAAATTGGACACATGTTCTCTTGGTTCCATACTGTAAAAATCCTAGGACTAACATCAATTGGATTTATATTATTCCTAATATGTCTTCGGGCGTTTATCGCCTGCAACCCGTGTCCCAGATTAATAAAAAGGGTTAATTCAAGAAAATCAGCCGCGGAGAAAATGACATCGCCTAGTCCTAGCGCACCAGAAAAAGAAAACATCTACTCGACGGAAGAATCTAGTTTGGAAAACGGCAGACAACAAACCTGCACCGGTAACCATACGACATGCTCATATGTCGTTGGGCACAGTATGGTGTGGGAAGACTTGTGCAAATGCACAGGGAGCTCGGACATAGGGATTTTAAAAAAATAATAATAAATAAAAATAATAGTAATAATAATAACGACAAAACACACAAAAAAAAACAAAAAAAAACAAAACAAATACATATACACACATATATATATATATAAAAAAAAACACAACACAACGCTAATAATCAACAGAAAAATTGAACAGACAAAAAAAATAAGTTTAAAGAAATAAAATAAATAAAGTCTGCAGTAGGATAGTTACGCTCTAATAGACATCTAATATGATATCCAATTTGAACACAAAAGATGACCCAGATAAAAGGCTGAGCTAACGACGAAATAAGCCGAAAAACCTATGGGCACTATAAAGGATGATGTGGAATGACACCATCTTCAGTTTAAAATCAAACCTTAAGAGAAGCACTCTATACCTCGACCAACCGCTGTGTCCAAAGTTAAGATGTCTACCACCAACAACCTAGAAATGAATACAATCAAGGAAGAACGACCGAGCTGGATTGAAAATCTAGTAAACGACTGGATGGGAGCCGAAGAAACTCAGAAAACAGTAAAGATCGAGCACGAAACAGAACCTGAAATAGGGCTCGAAATTTAATTAGTGAAACACGAAATAGAAGAGAACGATGACGACGATAGAGATTGGCTGAAGAAAATGATTGAGCAAATCGAGAGGCCCGAAAATACTGCAGACAGCGCCGCAACAACAATAGCACTGACGAACGAGCACCGCAACCACGAAGAAAGCCAGTCAAGTTAGAGTCACCGTAAGGATGAATCACACCACGAAAACACAAGTGAAAGCGAAGAGCCCATGGCTAGCGAGTACGACGATGGACACTACACCACGACAATGGAAAACACTGACAGCGACAATGAAGACGTGTACTATAAGTTAGGAAGTCTTGGAAGTATTTCCAACACTGAGCCATACGAGTATGACGACGAAGCGAGTGTGTTTCAAAGTGACGACGATCGGAGCGAAACGGAATACAGAAGTGACAAATACGACCCACCCGCAGGCGACGAAAAAGGAGGATTCAATCATGACCCAGAAGCGCATATCACTATCAGTTGCGGTAACTGCATGCTTAAGACTTTCCCTTTGTTAGCCGCGGGGGAGGCAGCCAGTATACGCATCGAAAGGATGGCTACTATAGCGGCCGAGGAAGGCCAGTTAATCTTAGAAATAATGAACCACCCCCGAAAAACATTAAGAAAATTTCTGAAGAAAAACGAAGAAGAGGGAAGAGCAACAGGGAGGAGCGTAGGAAGTATGTTAGACACGAAATTCCCAAACGGAAGAACCCTGCTCCATGAAAGTGTAAACAAAAAAAGATACGACGTCACGGATTTACTATTAACGTTCGGCGCCAACATCAACATCGTGGAAAATGGCGAAACAATAGCTCACCGAGCCGCAGCGGACAACAATGAACACCTACTCAGAACTCTAGCGTACCACAAGTGTCAGTTTAGCGAATGGAACTGTCTAGGGGAAACTCCCCTAATGGTGGCTATTGCATTAAGAAACGAAGAATGTATCGATTTCCTGTGGGTAACTCCACTGATAAAACAATTGAGTCGCGATGGAGAAACCGTTCTGCACTACGCGGCAAGATTCAATAACAAGAAAGAGTACGTCAACAGTGCATACCTGCATGGAGTAAACATGAACCAAAAGTCCTTGACGCGCCGCGAAACGGCCCTTATTGTAGCCGTACGATACGGAAACCCTAAAATCGTGGAAGTACTGTTAAGAAACGAGGCCAGATACGACGAACCAGACGGCCTAGGAAATGACGCCATGGATTACATCGGCGAGAACGAAGAAATAGCGAAAGTATTCCTTAACAGAAACATAACCCCGAAAAAAAAAGGCCAGAAAACGCTGATAATACACTACGACCGAGAAAGGAGATGCAAGAAGAGGAGAGGATCAGCATCGGAAGAAGATTAACCACAGAAATCACCGTTCCCACCAAGCAGAATTTAGAATACAATTTTAAAGTAAATAAAAAATAATAAAACAAGCTAGATATTTTCAAAATGTTTGGGACCTTAGACTTAGCTTCAAGCAAATATGTAACCAAAGTAAGCATCTTCGTATAAACAATATTGAAATGTTAAGCCTTCATTTGTAGGCCTTAAGGCATAAATGATATCTAGTTGGAGGACCAACTCTTATCGATAAAGGGGGGAAGGAATGTAATGATCCAATATATACTTTTATGTACACTTGGCGGTAGCCTATGCTATCCCTGAAGTAGGTGCGACGCGTAGTGTACATACTACGTAATCACCTACTGAATGGGAGCCGCTCCAAGTCTGCTTAGTGCTATTCCCCTGCAGCTTGGAGCTACGGTTGGCGCGTGGTGTATAACCATCGCGCCACGAACTTGTCACGCTCCCGCCGTCTAAGCGTGATGCTAATTATCACCATGACGTGCGCTAATGTAGCTCCTTACTGCTATATAAACCTGTGCTTTTTCAATCATAAATCAGAGTTGCCTTTGCTCTGTCATCTTGTACACTTGTACTAGGGATAATAAACGGATATAAGAACCTTACAATAACTAATGCTTGTTTTAAGCATTTCTTTTGCTAAATAATATATATTTTCCTAACTCCAATTTTTCTAGCTTACATTAATTTCAGTAGCTTTATTTTCGTAAGCTAAAGGGCAAGCCTATGAATTCACAGCTTGCGCACGTTTAATTTTAAGGCGCTGAAGCCTGCACCCAAAACTAAAGCTAACCTAAACCTTTCCCTAGCTCGTTAGCTGCAAGCTAGCGACGGGGAAGCTTGATGAAGCTAGGATATGGGTATCGCCAAAACACAAGCTTACCTTTTCGTATGGGAACTCAAGTGTTCGATCCACGTACAGTTTATGAATTATTTTTCACATTCATTGCTTTTTTTACTGTAGTGAAATATGAAAAAAAAAATTTACTGAATTTAGTGAGTATCATGGTCGTGAAAATTCGTTTATTTAAATACTTTAATGTTTCAGTACCAGGAACTTGATAAATAATTGAAAACGTGAGTGTGATTTCAAACGACGAGCGAAGGGGGCGATGCTAGGCCTTGAAACACCAATAACAAAAAGTGAAGTGCTAAAAACCAAATAACGTGTGAAACATATGTACATATGTAACTTTTATACTAAATGAGCTGTATAAGCCAATAAGTGGAGCATGTAATCATGCAAAAAATTTACAATTATGACTTCCAACAAAAAAGTTATAATGGGGTGAAGAGACGTACAATTGATAACGCTGCCTGGGGTGCACAAACCCACATATGCCGTTCGGTTCTTCTTACAAATAGCCGACAGATCTGATTTCTAACATGAAGAAATAGGCCATTCAAGATGGAGAAATAGGACTCATGAAGAAGAAATAGAAACTTAAAAAATTCCTTGGAGACATGGTAGTAATTCTCCGGGTTCTATTACTCCATATCCTACTTTGTGGTCTTAACTCTCCGGGTCCCATTTCTCCAAGTCCTATTTCTCCGCGAATCTACCTCACTTTTACATATTCCATTATTAAAGTCCTAATATTAGAATGCAGATGGAGTTCACATAACAGGGGCAGGACATTGATTAGTTTCAGCTTCGCTACACATTCTTTACAGGTATCAACGATAAAAATGTGATGTTCGAGGCTACTTTTTGAACGGCACACAAAGCTTTTTCCAGTGGCACTGTGACCAACACTAGTGCGCCTTTAGTTCGATCTGCTGTGTATGCATCTGCGTAAAAATCCTTTGGTAGATGTGCCTCTTTAGTAATCACAATCAACCGGCATGCCTTACAGCCGGAAAAGTTTCCTCTCGTTTCGATCATGTAGCCGGCTACATCGTATATGAGAAAGCTACCGATTCCATCTTCTTTGGACAAGGGCAACTCAATCACCTAACGCTCATCTTTCATTGCTTTCCGTAAGTCGGCAGCTGCCTTCACATTCTCTCAAAAAATTTTAAGGAGGCAACCCTTGAAATCGACGAGCACCCTCATGTTCTTATCCTTTTTAAAATTTGCGTTTCTCAATATGATCTTCGCTGGTGTGTGACACTATTGTGACGCTAGTGACACTATTCGGATTATATGAAGAAAACTTGTGTCCGTCAGGTGAGTATCAACAGAAGGAAATGCGTCGAAAAGTCATCCATAGAAAAAATGAGATAATTGCATAAACGAAGATTTACTTTAATTTTAAAATACAGATCTCTAATGCATCGTGATTTCATTTGACAGTCAACACGAAACCGTATCTCTGTGAAGAGTTTTGGGGGCTCAAAAACTCCTGTTAAATCAATCGTGCTACGGATAGACAAGCACCAGCCATAAAAACCGTCTGTTATGCAAATGCTGCCATTGTTTGACGTTTCCTAGGATTGCGATGGCACGCATGGCACGCCATCATCTCGTTCATTTTTAGCATGTCTCCCAGCACAGGTTGCTTTCCCTTTATAACATTTCCGTCTATTCCGACTGAAGTATTCTAGTTTCTTTTCATTTATTGACTTGAATTTTTCAATTTCAAACCAAGCAACCTTTGATGTTCGTATTTTCTGTGCCATACCACCATACCACCATACCTGTACCATGTAGAACACATGGTAGACAGTTTACCGCACACTGAAGAACATTAAACTAAATTATGAATATTGTAACTAAATTAAGAATGGTAGTCTTGTGACCAAGAAATAAAAAGATAAGAGAAAGATAAGAAGATAAGAAAAAAAAGATAGAAATAAAAAGTCGTTTAAATGTCGCCCTAAACCCTTGGGAGAAGTCGAGTTATAGACGAACATCCGGAAATGTAAATGGATCCCGGGAATGATGCAAGATTGTCGTCGGTCCTGCATCCGTAGATCGTAGGTTTCGCGTTGGTGATACAGAATATCTAAAAACGGCAGAACAGGGAGTTGAGGAAAACGGGGATAATCGGGATAGTTTAACGTATTTTCAAATTGTGTAGTGACGGTCTGTGTTTGTTAGGGCGGTGTTGGTTAAGAGTTTCGTGTTTCCCTGAGGCTGTTCTTTTTCTCTTTTGCATAGTGTAGAGGCCCGGCGGCCTGACATGTTAGTCTTGGGATCTGTAACAGACTAATATCTTTCCGAAGAATAGCTATCCAGACTAACCGTTGACCAAAACGCTTCAATCCCGTTACAAACGGAAAATATCCCTGCTGTATTGGACGTTTGCGTCCACGTGCGCGTTACAATATAGATTTGTTAGGTTTAACTGAAGCACACTAACAACCTAAGCAATTTTATGATTGAGGAAATGATTTCCTGTACGTTTGAAGAGTTGAAGGATAGCGATGAAGGCGTAAATCTTGATGTTGTCATTCAGAGGGTGGACGAAAAGCTTGTTGGCTCCACTGTCCCCACTTACGTTCATGATTTTCAGACTGCCTCAATACAGAAATGTCCGTCGCATATGACGCCCTTCACTAGTGCATCGCAGGGGTAAGGCATTATAAACGCTTTCATGATGATATTGATGACGACCTAGTAATTGGCCACGCCGTTTGATGCAAACCACGCAAAAGGATTGGCGGTAAAATATGACTGAAACGAAATAGGACTGGAGAAATAGGACTGACTTTTAAAATATTTTAGGATAGTCCTTTTTCGCCTTGGCATCAGTCCTATTTCTCCACGGCATTAGTCCTCTATCTCCTTCGAGATTGTCCTATTCCTTTTACCTTGTTCCAATAGGAACGACGAGCCTCCAATCCGGTAGCAAATGTAGAGCGTCGGCTTATATCTATTTTCCTTTTTAAAAACCCGATTGTGTTAACTCATTAGTTAAGTGGTTCACAAAACAAACTTTTCCTGCAATATAATTAAAATTGTAGGAAAACATGAACTATATTGTATTTAATAGAGTACATTTAACAAAATACTATCACACATACTAAAGAAATATTTATTATTTATATTGTACTTTATGTGGACATAACCAACTTTTCCAATTGCACTAATGTTTTACTATTTCATACAACTATCGTTACGTAATATACAGCTGTTACATATTCTGATTTTTCTCTAATAGTATTTTATTAAATGAACTCTATAATTCATCAGAATACATTGAATTAGAAACCCTGGCTTGTATTTCATTCCACACTTGAATTCTTTTCCCGGTTCAGCAGCTGCGTGTTCTACGTACGTCATGACTGCTTGCGCACCTTAAAAAAAAATCAACAAAATTATAAAAGGTCATATTCAGTTGAGATATATTCACGTATTGCAAGCGACATATTTTTTAAATAATTTAGTCCCTGATATTTATTAATCAAATTTAGAGTACAGACGTACAAACGTTCCATCATAACATGAAGTAAAAAATTACAAGATAAGAAAGAATGATAAGTTGTTTATATAACTACGTCAATTTTTGAATAATTTGAAAACAGTAGCCTACGTAAGTATTAATTTAAGAAAGCACCGAGATATAGCATTAACTACACGATTTTTATACCAGATCCCTTAATTCATTTATGCTGAATTAAGGGACTGTACTGCTTCAAAGCTGCTGTACTTTTCATTGGCCGCTAATGCGCGGCATTTGTTTTATGTTTCTTTGAGTTCGGATGCCAAAACAAGGTAAACAAATGTATTGGTGAAAAGTTGTTACATGAAAATTTTGAATGCTTCGAGTTACAATTTCTCTTGATTTCACCCGCCTAATTCTTTTTATTCGTCACGACCAGCTTCCCGCTTAGTGACCTCTCTACTTTTGTTACTGACAAATCTCTTCTTCAAGTATCTCAATGCCTTAATACCACCAGTACTTAATACCACACGTTATGACCGTCTAAGGTTTTGATACAGGCCTTTAGTCCGGCACAGTCGCGATGGCTTCTTTTGGCATTAGGAAAAGATGGTTTCTCCTCAACGTGGAGAGACTGTGGAATGTCTTTCTCCCTAAACGTCTTTTTGGTGGCATCAAACCAACTTATACAAGCAACTGTTTTCCTGTTATCAAACGAACTCTAAGAGTCAGAAGGAAGTATCACATTTTCTTTGAGTTTGACAGCAAGTTCATCAATAGCAGAATCTGCAAATAGATCACTTAACGTTATCTAGAACGAAATATTCGATGAAGTCAACGCCAACGGGAAAACATCTACCATTAAATCCCACCGAGGGCTCAGTCAAGTACAGATGCCTATCAGAAGAAAAATCAGTTGGTATAAGGTCTATCAATTCGACCGGATCTGAGCTAGGTAGGGTGAATTGTGTGCTTGTATCTAAATTGTAATCAATTATGAAATGGGATTCAATAGGGTTTTTAAATCTTAATCTAATGTACCTTGTAGTTGGTAATTAGATCCAGCTCTCGACGGTTTCAGCGGTTTCTGTCTCAGAATTAATAAAAACATTTTGAGAGTCAAGTGGCAAAGACACGTTTTATTCTAGATGGTGATGCATCAATCAGACAATATTTAAAAAATGTGGTAACAGAACAAAGAAATGGTATGCCAATCAATGCAAGTGATCGTTCAAGTTCATTTCCTAATCCAAAAAACTATAAGTTGGTGTATGGTCAATCCTCTCAAATAGATGTGAGCTACTCTTTGTGGTCTTATTCTTTGAAAGAACAGAGGACAATGACCTAAACGGTGAGCTCAAAATGGAACTGAAGGTCTTCAATCTTGAATTTAACGATTCTTCCCAACTGAGGAAGAGAATACAAATGAGAATGTTAGTAAATTGTACGGATATCTGAAGAAGCACTACATTCGTCACTTACATAGATCACCTTGATTTATACTCAAAGGTCAGGTCAAAGTTCTACAGCTATGGCTGTTGCAACAGGGTTTGCGAGTAGAAAATAACAGTAACAAAGAAATATACAAAGTAAAATGTACCCCCAATATACCTAGAAGATGATTGGTTTGGCTTCAAATTTGAGGCGCCACAGTTTCTAGAGGACAAATTATTCCGTCCATTAAGCTACTCTGTTGCCGAACGTGATGTTCGGATGTTTTTTAATTAACATACCAATAAACAACCATTAGTGATAAAAATAAATGGGACAGGGTAAAGCTATTCCGCGGTCGGATATGTAAATTCCTTTCTTGTCACTATGTTAATTTTGAGTTAAGTTTATCTCTCACTACTTGAGAGTTATTCGACAAAAAAGAAACGCGTCCCGATTGGCCCGGCCTCCCCTAATTGTTGAGCATTAGTTGCGGTCCGCAAGATGTTATGATCATTATAGTCTCGAAGGTTACATTTATTAGCTTGCACGAAATGACTATGGCATTTTTCCGAAAGCGTGTAATTTTTTGCAGTTGGTTGTATCTAGATGTAAAGCAGCTAACCAACCATTATATTTTTGAAACCTAATTTTCAAAACAAATCGCACCTTTTGGGATTCCTAATTAAATAAAGAAATCAATTATAAAAATGCATAAAATAGAAAAATATTTCATGTAAACAAACGTGGGTATCTGCTGTCGATAAAGACTGTGTTGAAGCTCTTGGAAAGTGTTCAAAGGATGTAGCATCTCAATCGGCAGGGCAAATCTCAGAGACACAACCAACACTTTCAATAACCGAAAACTTTTTTCAACCATTCAAAAAAATTGCTTTTCAGGGAAACTGTTTGATTAAAATTGGATTAGAATCAAACAAATCACCTGCTTGTGTAACTGTTGACCAAGGACCATCAGGGCAATTTGGAAATCATGTTTCGTTGATTGGGATGAGTCCCTAAAACACGTGTGCTTTGCATATAATACAACGGGACTGGAAGCCACGAAATTTTCTTCATTTTTCTTCTTTATGGACGTAAACCCAAATTACCAATCAACTTGGAGCTTGATGCCGACCCAAATCCACTATTGCCGGATGATGGCGCCACAATAAGTTACGCTGACCCATTATCGGCAGCTAGAGAAATGGCGAAAATTAGAATGGAAGAAGTGAAAAACAAGTGTTCGTTCGATGGAAAGCGTTTTCAGGTCGAGGTCCAGTATTGTCGAAGCAAGCCCGAATTCACGTATACGGCTGCTATCACAGTCTTCGACGACGTCCACCACTCTATATTACTTCATTTGGCGTGCCCGTTCTACTGCCTCATCTTTTGAGTTGAATGAGTTGAGGTAGTTATCAACGTAAAAATTCCATCGAGCACTATCGGCTTACTGTGGATACTGGTCGCGATGATGACCGGTAACTCAGTTGAGGGCGAATATACTGGTCGTCGGGGAGGATACCGCTCTAAATACGTGAACAGTCATCTGGCACGTCAACGGGGCTGACTACTGCCGGCCGTACGGTAAACAAAACGGAAGGCTGCCTGGTCTTCTTCTGGGACTTTCACCTGATAAAACATTTTCTCGATATGGGTAGGCCTTAGACGGATGAGCACACCAAGCAAGCTATCAATAAGTTAGGTCTCCAAAGTAAATATTTATTAATCGACGTTCCACCGAATTCGTCAGCTTTGTAGATTACAACTCGAACTTTGGTCGATAAACTGGACGGGCTGATGTCCCCGTGATTTCCCTGTGATTTGGTAATTACCACGTCTTGTTCGTTTCCTTCCATGTACATTGGGTAGTGAGGAGTCTTACGTGTTTCAAGCCGAAGTAACCCTTTACCACTGCATCGCATTTTTAGGCAAAGTCAGCATCTCGACGAATTCGGCTTTCGGGCCTCTTCAATGCAGAGGAACGATTGTTCAGAAGGCCTACTTCGTCGGCTTTCCACATAAAGACAACCAAATACTGATTACCAACATTTTTTACTGAAGTCCAGAGAACTTACTGAAGTCTACTTTTTGCGCGTAGATCGTCTTCGGACGAAACGTGCTGCTCCACGTCTACGTCTTTGGCCACGAACTGCGCATATAATGTTGAGGTGACTAACACGTTTAGGTCTTTAGGCCGTTTCTGTGTTACCAAATGAGCGATGATCGGGCATCCGTCCTGCGGCGGGCCCGGTTGACCCCCAAACACTACCCAAACGTATCTTGAAGGTAATGGGCTTAGTTTTTTCAGCCCGACGTGGCGACTTCGATTCCTATCAGCATGTTCACATCCTCCTGTTAAAAGGTCGGAACATCAATACCACGTAGGTGGGTCCAGGACTGAACTGTCAAGGGATTTCAACTTCAATTTTGCTTGTTCCGTCAAGGGACGAGAAGGCACAATTTACTACTTAAGCGATTGGTGTGGCTTCATTGTACGAGACAACGTTGATGCGTTTAGACGGTCGAATGAGTCCCAACTTTGTTATTACATAACTCCTGATCAGTGTGGGCCGTTCCTGGACCCATTTTTCGCCAACTCCAATGCAAATTGGCACGATTATGAAACGTTCTAGTCGTTTTACCGTTTCCAAGTGAGTTAAGGTCCCCTGGAATGTGTCGATGATGGCGCTGATGGAGATTTGGGATCCGATAGTTTCCTCAGTGGGATGAATTCGGATCCATTAAGCAAGGTATGGTGTCAGAACCAGCTCATCCAGCAATGGTACACCTGATGTGTCTGGGACACTCCTTGCGTTCGTGTATGCCGGTGAAACATAGCAAACATCTCCTGAACTTGAACACTTTCACTGTCCTTTTCGCGGGCACGAGAGTATTGAAGTATGGTGTAATTTGAAGTGAAGATGGTGGGCCCTGCCGGTTCACGCAAGGCATATCCAACGTTCTAGACTGTTATCTTCTTCGATTTCAGTCGGCTTCGTTGAGGCGCGGTTGTTGGAGATGATCTTGCCGAAGATTTCGAACCTTCTATTGTCGATACGTATGCAACAATCAATGGAAGCATTGTGGTGGGTCGTTCGACAGGCGTCCTTTTATCGAATTTTACACCATTGGATGTCGATGGTGGTAAAGAATCGTATTTTTCTAGGCTGTTCACCCATGGATTTCAACGTGACTCAGTTGCCTAAATAAGTAATATTCAGTTCTACGCCTGGTTTTCGTTTCCTCTTTCCACTTGTACTTGAGGTACGACGTTATCCTCGCTTTAAGGGATACTTGTTGTCCTAGGAATTGAGAATTGACATAAAAGAGCCTCCAACACCAGGTTTTTTCTCTTACCAAAAGTGATAACATATCAAGGAGTGATGCTGGAGTCTTTTTATACCGATTTGTGCAATTCCGCAGTTCTTGCTCTCTCCTGATTTTTACCCTAAATCTTCTTCGGCACCCATCTTCAAGAGCGCATGCAAGGGATTTCGAATGGCAGCAAAATCCGCCGTAATCCTTGCGGGTAGGGAATGGCCAGGCTGGTCACGAGGCAATATGTCTTAAAATTTTTTCGAAGCGAATAATATGAATTCAGTTGACATAAATTTTTCCAATGAGATAATATATTTACAATACTATGATAATATATATAACATAAATACTAATATATACATTAAAATTATATAGATATGTTACTATTATACATATACAGTACTATAATATATATTGAAGGGAATAGTCAGCCTGTGTACTGACTTTTACCTTTGAGTAAATTGAAATTTGAAGAATTGAAGAAATAACATACGGTAGGCACTGGCGATCTTGTTGTTCACTGTAGGAGATGTATTTTGCGACTAACTGCCCCTTGCCCTCTCTTGCGAGACAGCCAATAGGCCTAGGGCGGGGCTTAGATACAAAAAGGGGGGATGTACAGTGGTGGCCTTCTATCGAGGACCACCCAATTCAAATACATTAAAACGGCTGGGCAGCCCCATGCGGCGTCCAGACCGCGTCGTAGGCTGTTGGGAATGCATCATATTCCCAGCATCTATACTCTATAAAAAAAAAGGAAATTGGGGGAGGAGCCTGTGTCTGTCACGCTGTGCATTTGTTGTGATTGGCTGGAAACCACCGCCGGTTACGGGATGTTGTGATTGGCTGGCACCAAAACCGCCGTCTGCTACAGTGAATTGGTGGGATGGGGATTTGGAAAACTAAATTGCGGGTGGAATTGCGGATTTGGGCAATAGTTTAGTCTACGGGCTTGGCTTAAAACGGGCGGGCGCTGCAGTAGGTAAGCCGACGGGCAGAGACTGTACGGTGGAAGCCAGGCAACTACAGCGTTTTTTTTGGTGGACAAAGGGGGTTGACGGGCAGAGACTATTGGAGAAAAGACGGGCAGATGGAAAAAGTGTGTGGACGAGCAACTACAGCTGGCGTTTTCTGGGCTGAGACTGTGAGGGAAAGACGGGCAAAAGCAAATGAAAAGGTCAATATGGGCCACTGTATTGGTCGGTTTGGCGGGCTGTGTGTCGGTCGACCGGCAGGGAGGGGGTCGACGGGCAGAGAGCGGACCGACAGGCAACAACGGCGAGTTTTTCGGCGAGCGAAATGGGTTGACGGGCAGAAACTTTGCGAGGGAATACGGACAGAGGCAAAATTTGGTTGGACGGGCAATTAAGGCGGGCGTTTTGACGAGCAGCGACTGGACAAAAGGAATGTGGGTTGACGGGCAGAAGTGGTTTGACGGGCAGAGAGTGGCCCGACGGGCAGAGAGTGGGGCCGGCGGGCAGACAGGGGGTCGACGGACAACAACGGTGGGTTTCTTCGCGGTTTAAGGGGGTTGATGGGCAGAGACTCTACGTGGAAAGACGGGCAGAGGCAAAGAGTGGGTGGACGGGCAATTATCGCGGGGGTTTTGACGGGCACAGACTGAACAAAAGGACAAACAAATGACAAAAAAGGTAGATGTGCCCCAACAGCAGGCGTTTTGGCGATCAGAGAGTGGGTTGACGAACCGAGTGTGGTTTTACGGGCAGAAAGCGGATTGACGGGCAGAGAGTGGGTTGATGGCAGAGAGTGGTTTGACGGGCAGAGATGGGTCGACGAGCAACTTCAGCTGGGTTCCTGGCGGGCAGAAACAGTCAGTGGGTAAGCAGGCAAAAAAGGGGAATCTTGATTGTGAAAAGAATTAAAAGTAGACGGGCGAAAAATAGGCGTGGGTCGATTTGCCTAAAAAGTAGCGTAAGAATACGCTAGCGCCACCTATACCCCGGCCCTGGACGGGCCCAAAGTTACTAGTATATTATATATATGTTGTACATATATAACATATATGTACAATAGTTATGGTAATCTATGCTATATAAAAAAACAAGGAAAAGAGGAGGAGCCTGTGTCCGTCACGCTGTGCGTTTGTTGTGATTGGCTGGCGCCAAAAGCGTCGTCTGCTATAATGAATTGGTGGGATGTGATTGGCTGGCGCCAAAACTGCCGTCTGCCACAGTGAATTAGTGGGATGGGGATTTGGAAAAATAAACTGCGGGTGCGGATGTTGTAGAAAAATTGGTTTGTGTGATTCACAGCTACGCGTGTTGCTGAAACTTAAAATATTACCCGCCTACATATGAACCTTATTGTAGTGTGTTATAAAGTGAATAATAAACATGAATTTTAATTTTGATATTACTGGTTTATTGTTTATGGTTATTACATTAAATTTTTGTGTTATTCCAAATTTTCATTTTTTTTTTGAGCCATTACCTGCTTGGCTTTTGCAAGGGCTTTTCTTGCGTCGACCATCATGTTGTGTGCAATTTGATGATTTCTCTCCGCCCTATAAAGATAAAGATATATATTGTAAATTAAAACAACTGAAGTGTAGAAATGTAAGTATCCATTTAGTTACAGCTTAAATTGTTAGGAAATGGGAACGGTTACTTAAAATTTGTAAAAGTGCAAACTTTTGTAAAATTTTTAACAGGTTTCATTCATGTTAATGATAAAGGAGAATAGAAAGGAAAATTTGTTTTAAATTTTCTCTATCTGCCTTACATCAATACTGAATGGCAAACTGTAAAAAATTTTAGGAAAGACTGCGCTTTCAAAAATTTTGTCTACACGATACCATTTCTAATATACATAATAATATATGGATATATAATATGGAATACAATACTTACAAATTAACTGCAACTTTGGCTAGAAAAGCATTCTTCTTTAGGGCATTGAATTTTTGTTGTAGTTCTTGCAGTTTTTTTTTCTTTTTCTCCATTTTTTTTTCTTTTTTGTCCTCCTCCATTGTTTCCTCTTCTGTTACGATTATATGTTGAGACATGGATAGCTCAACGTCCTCTTCTATTTCCATAATTATTTCTAATTCTAAAATGTTAAAATTATTATCATTTTAATTTTTAAGAAATAAGTAGACCTACCGCTGGCCATAATAGACGATTTTAAGTTTGAATGGGCTACTGCTGTTCTTTACCTTAGAAACTTTCACCTAGATGGCTTAATGAAATGAATGTTGCGCAATAGTAATGGTTTTTTTAAACTTGCTTTGTATTCCCACTGACCTGGCTTTGTGTGCGCATTCAAACTGGCTTTGCCTTTGGAAATACTATTTCATTTGATTAAAAATTACATTTTGCAAGTGAACTTCTCAGCAATCAACTTCAACAAGTTTCCTCTGTCCTCCCTCATATATATAAGACGGTAATAATTAATTTTAGGTAGAACAAATAGTCTTACATATTGCCCTGACCGTTCCTGTTTTACAAGTCCTTTTTAATGTTTGTCAAGTTTTATGTTACTAATACAGTTAGATGATATTTATATTTTAAATCCTATTTGATGTAATATTTATTAAAAGAATATTTTATTTATCTACACACATATATTTATGGTTACTGTATTATGTGCAAGGTGTAACGTTTTAATTTCTATCTTACCGTTACTTTTTCAAATCAATATTTGAGAATTTTTATTCATTCTTATTTCTCAAAATGATAGCAAAGTTATATAATATTTACAAACTCTATTTTATTGATGGGCTTATTTATATATTTTTTGTAACTGCACAATTTTTCATGAAACCTTCTACTTACAATCAATGTATTTAAAGTTTTTCCTCCCACCGTTCCCTTTTTCAAAGTAATTTTTTCAAATTTTTATTTCAAGACATATTTATCAAAATTTTATTATAGTCATATGCTATTTACAAAGTTTATGTTATCTATGTACAGTACGGCTCCACTTATCGGACCACCCTGTGCAGTGGTCCGATAAGCGGATGGTCCGAAAAGCGGCTCGATATCTCGTCGCGCTCATTCGTAATAATGCCTAATGCTCTGCTCGTATCGACTGGTTCTCTGTACTTACTTATCTAGATAAGCTTTATAATAATTGAATTAACTTACAGAAACGAATAATAGTATATAACCTAAGCTTATACGCTGTGCCGCAAACTTTTTGGTAACGAGCAAATTACAGATCAATTAAAAATACATTTGAAATGTACGCTACGTTTTCGTATAGAAAGAGAAAAAGAAATCTACATTTGAAACCTTTACTTTAAACACACATGAAACGTAGTTTTAAAATTGTTTTTAGCTTATCAATGCTGACAAATAATAAATGTGTGTTTAACATACGCATCTACTTAAGACAAATTTTCTTTAGTTTTTGAAACGAAGTCATATAATGTAGTATCGGATATTATTGCATCTACCGCAACGCATCCATATTTTAAGCAGCTTCTTTTTCAATGAAGGGACATCTTTATATGGAACGCTCTTTGCGCGCCCCGGTTCTAAAAAAATGCTTCATTACATCCACCCTAGTGGCGCTCGCTCCCCTACTCAGTGTATATATAACCGGTTTATATGAGTGGTCCTATAAGTGGAGCCGCACTGTACACATATATATATTTTTTTTTAAGTTCATCATGATTCAAGCCCAAGGTACGTTTCCACTTTTTCACCGTTCTTTTTTCAAATTATGTTTTTTAAATTTACAGTTGTTTATTAAAATATTATCATAGCTTTACCTTACTTACAACGTTTATTTTATCTATGCACACATATATATATATATATAGTGTCTTAGTTATGTTAAAATATTTTATTTTCAATGGGTGTAACGTTTTTTCAATTTTCATCTTGGTTCCTTTTTTTCAAATCAAGAATTTCAAATTTTCATTCATTCTAATTTCTGTAGATGTTAGCAAAGCTATATATTATTTACACACTGTATTTGATTTATGTTATATATACATATTTTTTTGTAACTATTATTGACTTCGAAACATTCTATCTACAAGGTATTACCTATTAAATCTTTTCCTCTTACCGTTACATTTTTCAAATTAAGATTTTTAAATATTAAGTTCCATACTTATTTATTGAAATGGTATCATAGTCATATATTATTTAGAAAGTAAGGTTTATTTATGAGCATATATATATTTTTGCTAAGTTTAATATTGACAATGAATGTTTTAATTGATGATGAAGGTAGTACATTTTAATTTTTTTCCTCTTACCGTTACATTTTAAATTAAGATTTTTAAATATTAAGTTCAATACTTATTTACTGAAATGGTATCATAGTCATATATTATTTACAAAGTTAAGTTTATTTATGAGCATATATATATTTTTGCTAAGAAAATTTTAATATTGTAAGAACGTTTCCACTTTTTCACCGTTCTTTTTTCAAATTATGTTTTTTAAATTTATAGTTGTTTATTAAAATATTATCATAGCTTTACCTTACTTAGAAAGTTTATTTTATCTATGCACATATATATATATATATATAGTGTCTTATTTATGTTGAAATATTTTATTTTCAATGGGTGTAAGGTTTTCAATTTTCATCTTGGTTCCTTTTTTTCAAATCAAGAATTTCAAATTTTCATTCATTCAAATTTCTGTAGATGTTAGCAAAGCTATATATTATTTACACACTATATTTGATTTTTGTTATATATACATATTTTTTTGTAACTATTATTGACTTCGAAACATTTTATCTACAAGGTATTACATATTAAATTTTTTCCTCTTACCGTTACATTTTTCAAATTAAGATTTTTAAATATTAAGTTCCATACTTATTTATTGAAATGGTATCATAGTCATATATTATTTACAAAGTAAGGTTTATTTATGAGCATATATATATTTTTGCTAAGTTTAATATTGACAATGAATGTTTTAATTTATTTTTAACTCACCGTTTCCTTTTTCAAATCAAATTTTTAAAAGATTAATTCATTTCTTATTTTTTCTAACTTTATCAAAGTAATGTGGTATTTACAAAGTTGGTACTATTTATGAACATATATATATTTTTGGTAAGTGTATTACTTATTAACATTTTATTTGTAAGGTGAAACATTTTTATCTGATCGTGCCTTTCTAAAATCAAGTTTTTTACATTTCATTTCATTGCTTATTTCTTAAAATTTTATTAAAGTCATAGGTTATTTACAAATTTTACTTTATTTGTACACATATATTTTTGGTAAATCTATTGTAGTTGTTCTAAATGTAACGTTTCCAATTTTTTCTCTCACCTTTCCTTTTTCAAATGAAATTTTTAAAACTTTTTATATAAATTATATATAAATTTAAATATAAAAATAAATAAATTTATATAAATTAAAAACCTATTTATAAAATGTTATCAAAGTCTATGTTATTTAAAAGTTTCCTTTATTTATGTATATATATATATATATTTTTGGTTAGTCTATTAATTTATCCTGGTACATTCTATAAACATTCTAAAGCGTTTTCAAATTCTCTACGTTCCTTTTTAAAGTTTGCCAATTTTAGTGGATGTTAATTTATCTAAATTTTATTCCAGTTAATTGTTATTTACAAATTAAGATACTATTGATGTATATATAAATAAATTTGGATTAAATTTTTTTATTTGTCATTGAACATTCTATCAACAAGGTATATCGTTTAAAAATTGTTTCTCACCGTTCCTTTTAGAATCCTAAGTTTTTTAAATTTGTTCTTCACTATTTCATTTAAGTGTTATTGGTATTATTTTTTATTTAGTCACAATCACATGCTAATTGTTTATTTATATATTAAATTAGGGTTAGTATTTTATCTGTCATAAACGTCCTATTAAGAAGTTGAATATATAATTCAATGTTAATTAAATTAATTACATACATACATTAATTCATACTTATTTTAACGTTGTAAGCTTTTTAATGACCAATTGCGTTGACTGTAAAATACTTTAAGTAAAGAACACACACACGCTAAATTTTATTTTTTGTTTGTTTGCAGTCATTTGCCGTCCTGTGTAGTAACGGGAGCTTCAACACTACTGCGAAGGATCTGGATCTAAGTTTCCCAAGCAAGGTAGTATTCTTATATATTTTCCCTTCCCCACCTATTGCGTCAAAGGGTTAAATCGACATCGGAGAGCTAAATTTCTTAGCTATTACCTTCATTAAATTAGCTGATTAAGGTGAATTGCTTTTTCTTTATGTAATTCTTGCTGTTTCTTCCCGTGTTTCAGTTTTGATGTGATTTTCGTGTTAGAGTTTAAGTTGGATAAGTTTAAGTTGTTAGAGTTAAGTGCTCTACAAAAAACCCAGAATATTGGGGGAGGAGCCTGTCACGCTGTGCATTTGTTCTGATTGGCTGGCGTCAAAACCGTCGCCGGCTGTAGTGAATTTGCGGGATGTTGTGATTGGCTGGGGCCAAAACCACCGTCTGCTACAGTGAATTGGTGGGATGGGGATTTGGAAAACTAAACTGCGGGTGGAATTGCGGATTTAGGTAATTTTTCAGTCTACGGGTTTGGCTTTAAACGGGTGGGCGCTACAGTAGGTAAGACGACGGGCAGAGATTGTACGGTGAAAGACGGGCAACTACAGCGTTTTTTTTTTTTGGTGGGCAAAGAGGTTTAACGGGCAGAGACTATTCGAGAAAAGATGGGCAAAGGGAAAAAAATGGGTGGAAGGGGAACTACAGCGGGCGTTTTCCTGGCTGAGACTGTGACGGAAATACGGGCAAAAGCAAGTGAAAAGGTCAATGGGCAACTATACCGGTCGTTTTGGCGGGCTGCGAGTGGGTCGACTGGCAGGGAAGGGGTCGACGGGCAGGGAGCGGATCGACGGGGAGGGAGGGGGCGATGGGCAGCGAGTGGGTCGACGGGCAGAGAGTGGGCCGACGGGCAATAACAGGGGGCTTCGTAGCGGGCAGAAGCAAAAAGTGAGTGGGGGGACAACTATAGCGGGCGTTTTGACGGGTAGAGACTGGCGAAAAGGTGGGCAAATACAAAAAAAAGATAGATGTCCCCCCGCAAAATGCCTGCGGGGGGATTGTGCCTGCGGGTACAATGTGAGTTGACGGGCAAAGTGTGGGTTGACGAGCAGAGAAGGGCAAAGAGTGGTTTGACCGGCAGAGAGGGGGTCGACGAATTACTTCAGCTGGGTTGTTGGCCGGCAGAAAAGTGAGGTGATGGACGGACAGAAACAGGGAGTGGGTCGGGCGTGCAAGAAAGGAGAACTTCTAATTTGTAAACAGAATTAGTATTAGACGGGAAAAAAAAATAAACGTGGAAAGATTTTCTTAAAAATAGCGTTAATTACGCTAGCGCCACCTATCCGCCGGTCCTGGACGGGCCCAAAGGTACTAGTAAACGAATATAAGAGAAACAATTTGTTAATTATTTATCAGCATAATTTATTACGATATTCCTTGATTTAATGGCAACCGATAGCCCTTGGTAAGGGCTATCCATTTTTGGGTAATTGTTATCAACATTTTCAAATGGGAAAAATCTTAAAGGAAAATGTGTTTTTGTTGTTTTTCGGTCTAAGGTTGTAATGGACGCAACTAATAAAAACACAAAAAATAGATATTACGCTAGATGATTACTTTAATATATCATGCCGTTCAGATATATAGTTTGTAAATAACAGAACTTAAAATAGTAAAAATAATTTTCACTTCAGCCTCCATGAAATCAATTATTTTATATATGTATATAAAACAATGCATTAAGAAATTGTAGCTCAGTGGTATAGGGTCGGATTCAGACACGGATGACAGTGGTTCAATACCGATAATTAGCGAATAATTTTCCTGCGTTGTGTTTTCGATGTTGTGAAAAGCATCTTTCCGTGTGGGAAGACTGACTTTGCTGTTTTAAGACCATAGAAAATAAGAGCGTCCTCGGAGGCGTATTTTCCACAATGATCAATGTATTATTCTAAATTAAGCATACTACAAGAAGCAAGAACATAAAAAGAAATAAAGATACAGTAGGGAAACTTAAGAGAGAAAGGGAGACAATTGTAACCAAGTCTTACCGTGATAACACGAGTAGGTAGCGGAAAGAAACCGACACGGAAACGAATGGAATAACCTCAAGCTCACGAAGTCAACACGCAATCAAATAGATGGAACAAGTGTTAATAAAAAGGACAAACGTACTGTCCAAGAATTAATTAAGTCCGAACAAATGCAAATTAAATCAACTTAGGCAAATAAGGTTCACACTAAAGAGTACAGTTTACTACAGAATACTACTAACCAAGGGTAAGCGCAACAAGAATAAATTCAGGCGACTACTTTACTCAGTTGCAAATTCTTGTCTGATCTTTCCCATCTTTTGGGTTCATCATTGAGCTTTGCATATTGGTAAATTGGCACGATTGGGAGGTGCTTGTAGATTTCACGCGTGCAGCCAATCAGAGGATGCGTCCAGCGTGGCATGATATTGGTGACGTACCGACTGCGTGAGTCAGCTAGTAGGTGTTCATCTGAGTCATCCTTGTTCGGTACATGGTGTAACGAAGTCACCAAAATACAACTTTTGATTATATTTTATCTTCATTGTTTGTTTTCTTTATATTAAAATTATATATTATGTTTGTTGTGCATTATATTTAAAGTATACATTATAAATATAGTAATTCAAGTGTCATTGACATTTCCTTGAATTCTATTTTTATATTATACTTTACATCCTGCTTATTGCTGATTGGATGAGCTTAATGCGTAGAACATCGCGCCATACATTTCCTGAATAAGAAATGTTGCTGCGTGAGATATTCAATAACTTATATCCGGAGCTCATCTGTCGGAAATGCTATGTTTCCCTCAAACATGTAAAACGTATAAAAGGATACCCTTTTGGTTCCCAAAAGTTAGTTCTACAGTTTTACAGTTCTGCAATTCTCTCCTGCTCCAGTTCTAGTTCCAGTTCTAGTGGTACCAGTGTTGTTTAATTCTTCCAATATAGTGAGTTTAATTCTTTCTTATTCAATAATTATTGTGAGTGCTTTTCATCGCTTCTTGTGCGACCGACAAGCCCTGTTTCCCTTATCTTTTCGCTTCCAATGTTTAACATCTTTATTTCATCTTCGCCACGACGGTGACGGTAAGACTAAATTCGCCTGACTCCATTTTGTATTTCCGTTTCCCATTTATATCTTATATCTGTGTAATGCTTTTATTATCTTTGGGCTATTAGAATAAAATATATTCGGCATTGTGGTAACGCCTTCCCGAGTTCATTTTTCCTATTACAATTTGTCTTTAATAACGTAAAGTCATTCTTTTCAATCACTAAAAGAATGCTTTACAATGGTGTTGCATTTGACATGTTTATACTTATTAATTATTAAAGATACGACAGAAAAGTAAAAATAATTTGAATGCGTATATTGGATTCGTTACGTTGTCTTAAACGGGAGATGGAACGTGACAATGTTTTGGCGCGATATTTTTTATCTTAGTCTGGGGGAGGGGGTTTAGGGGTCTAACAAAATAAGTATACACTAATTTTTCCAGACATTTTTCATAACACCTGGGGCATTAGAAAAAATTCTCTATACTTAAATTACCCAACCCAACTTAGAGGTTTTGCCCTACCCCAATTTTAAAAAGGTAACCAATTAATATATTTTACCCACAGATGGCATTTTGAAATCGGTGTTCTCCTTTTTTGTGCAGGAGGCTTTACAGTACACATGTAGTGAAACCATGTTGGGAACGGCCCTGATTGACTCTAATCGGGCTCCCCGCCCCGAAAAACCCATTCGTGGCACAATCGGGGCCATTTGATCAATCAGGGAGGAGCGCACAAAATAATCGGGTTGCCTCGCAAGCTCTAACGCCATTTTCAAACATTGCAGCTGTGACCGTTTCGGGGTAGGCAGGTAGAATGGGGCATAATTAGGGTTGTGCAGTAGTGGCAAACAACCAACTTGGTCTCACTAAATATGTACTAAGTAGTATATAGTTGCAGATGCACTTTTTCTTATGGGCTACATGATAGACGCGCAGGGCGTTAGTCAATTGTTTTTTGGAATATTGTCTGCTTGCAGTTTTCCCATGCGCTTGTCGCGATAAAACGTAGTTTTACACGTGGAAATGTGGAAAAAGACTTCTAAAATTGTAAATTATATGAGAACCCATGAAATAAATTTGTTTAGCTTATCTTAGTTCATTTTTAAGATTTTCTATCTAAGACGGATATTGAAATTCTCTAGACACAAACAAAATGTAAATATGTACTTATAATTACAATTTTTTACACTTATTTACACTTTTTAAAATTTGAAGTTAGCGCGGTAAAAAAATGCCCGCCATAATGGTTTATCAAAAACCACTTTTTCAAACGTAATTTTTGAGGTTAAATATAGCATCTTAAAAGTAATCGTTTATAATAACTTGTTCCTGGAATCACTAGCAACAAAAATATTAAAGTGATTTCCTGTTTTGAAGAAGATTAAGCATCAAACGATTAATGCAAAATTTCGTCTTTTTCACACACCCCCTCCCCTTTCTAAAATCATGAAATCCTTTAATAATTATTTATGAGGAAAATAAACAGTCAAAATTGATAAATTTTGCATCAATCGATAGCTCTTTTCAAGAGCTATCTAATTCTAGGAAATTTATGTTAAATTTTCAGAAAAGGGAGTAGTTTAAGCGTAACATCTATTTTTTTGTTTTTATTAGTTGCGTCCATCAGAACCTTAAATCGAAAACAACAAAAACTCATTTTGCCTTTGAGATTTTTTCCCTTTAAAAATGTTGATAACAATTACCCAGAAATAGATAGCCCTTACCAAGGGCTATTTACTGTAATTAATCAACTAATTATTGTAATTAATTTAGCTGACAAATAATTAAAAATTGTTTCTCTTATATTCTTTTATTTCAATCACACCAATTGTACATATTCATTATATAAGTACAATATATATATATAATATATATTACAGTATTGTATATATATAATAGTATCGTATATATATAATACTAATATATATAAATATCTATATACAATTGTAACATATATATTAATATTTATGTTATACATATTACCTCATTGGAAAAATTTACATCAACCGAATTCATATTATTCGCTTCAAAAAAAATTAAAAGACATGCGCTACACGCATTATTGTTTAACTGGTTTTACTTTAGCGGTTTAACCACTAAAGTTAAACCAGTAAATTTTTCCAATGAGGTAATATGTACAATATAAATACTAATATATATGTTACAATTATACATAGATATATATTACTATTATATATGTACGATACTATTATTGTCACCGATTTGATCGGTAGGGGTAGGACCCTGTAGAGGGCTCCCTGATCGCCGCACTCTTTTGTTTTTTTGTCCTCTTGGTGGCCCGGGCGGGTCGATCGAGTTAGTCCTTTTTTTAGTCTTTACAGTCTGTTCTGTCAATTTGTCTTCTTTTTTTTGCCCCCCCCCTTGAGTCGACATTCACGTCGAAATTCCCTCGCGTCTAAACGAAGTGGTCCTTGTCTCAGTTCATTACAAGTATCTCAAACGTCGTCAGTTTCATTACTTAACAAGATAGGGAATTGAGGGCGAAAAAGACTGATTTCAAGCTATTGCTATTCTCTTTCTCGAGATACGCAACAAATGGTGCCGAAACCCGGGACTCTGGAAATCGAATAGTGTAAATCTCCATTTCCAGCTGTCCAACTTTGTACTTTAGCGACCTCGTGTTGTCCACGTTCCGTGTCCAAGCTGGTCGACAAACCGTTCGAACTGTATCCGTTGATATCGTCTACATCCTGTGTCTGTTAAGCATTTGTGCTACCCTACTTCAATTGCAAGATGAGTGAGACCCAAGGAATTATCACAGATCCTTCCAAGGAAGAATCCACAGTCGCCTTAAAAATCGCTGAGTCGGGGCCGGTTCACCATGGAGGAAGTACAGGAGTCATCTCAAAACTCACCAAGGAAGAATCTGAAATGGCCTTAAAAATTGCAGAGACGGGGCTAGATCACCATGGTGGAAACACGAGTCACGACCCAACAATTCCCAGTCTCACTCAATCACGAGGTCTCCGGAAGAGAGAGCACACCACGCTGTCGACCAGGATCCACGACTGTATCCGTCAACATCGTCAAGGCATTCGTCTTAGCAAAGGCCAATAGAGCATCTGGCGCATCGAACTCGTACGCCTGTTCGATAGCACCATGGAACTTCACGAGAAATACGTTGAGACAGTTACCAATCTGCCTGGTAAACGCCGAGCCGAGTGTGAACGCTGGGAAGTACAGTTCACGACAGACCACCAAAGTGTACTGTCAGAAATCGACCAACATCTAGCATCGCGGTCGATTGCATCATCACTTGCATCGTCAGTCACTATCAATTCAACAGTGGCGAAAGCAAGTAAAAGAAAATTCAACTGTATCAGTGACGATCCAACAGCTCGAAACCCAAGCTCGCCACACTCAAGACGTCCTAAACCGGCATGGGGAGCTTTTATCAGACATTGTAAATGACATCAAGAAGTCATCTGTGCAAGCCAGACGGCAGAGTGAATCGTTAAACGCGATCGAGCAAATTTTACAATCGATCCACGAGGTTAACGAAAAATCTTTAGCAACTGTCGAAAAGAAGATGGATATTCGACTGAAGTCTGCGATGGGCCAAATGGTGGAAGAGAAGGAGTCCAGTTCAAAAAAAGTCGAAGAGAAACTAGAAGCTATTCAGAAAAATAGTGAGTCGCAGTCCAAAGAACTTGAAAGGTTAAAATGCCTTGTACAACAGACATGCACAAAATTGTCTAGACAGTGTCCCGAGGGCGAAAATGTATCATCCCAAGGTCGGCTGGACATGTCGATACAAGGTATGTTGTCTCAGCGTCGCGAAGCTTTAGGATGGCCGCAAGGCATTACCCCATCCTCACCGCCACAGGCAGTCAACCTCTTGGAGGAATGCAGAAAAGCCGGGACAACGAGCGAGCACATGGACAGCATAGGGGCAACTATCGACATGTCTAACGATCCATCGTTTAGCTGCCAGCAACCGCCAAAGGGCGATCCAAAATCTGATTGTAGTCTCATCTGCCAACTTGTCGACTCTTTGAAAATGTCAGCACTTCCACCTCTCACCATCACCAAGTTTGACGGGAACCCGTTGAACTACCAAATGTTCAAGTCGAAGTTTATGACGCTGTACCACAACCGTTGCAGCGACAATGGAATTCGACTAGCGCATCTGCAGGAGCTGCTTGCTACGCACGTTCTCAACTCGGTAGCTGATTGTGTGCACGACCCAAGCAAGTACGAAGTGGTCTGGCATCGACTCGATCACGAATATGGCCACACCACCATCATGGCTCAGACACATCTGAACAATCTGCTTCGACTTCCGTCCGTACCGCCAAATGACAGCGCTAGTTTGAAGACATTCTCGAACAAGCTTCATGGAGCAGTCTCCGCTGTGTCAAACACTGGACTTGCGAGCGAGCTGAAATCACTGGGCAACCACATGCACGTCGTCGCCAAACTGCCGAAGACCTTGAGGGAACGATGGGAGAAAGGTGATGAAGATGCATCCGGCTGTACCTTCAATAGTCGATTTGGACGACTGGTTAACCCTCCAGTCTAAGGGTTCAGATTTCGCAAAACATATGGCCGGTCCTCCAGCGCTTCTACCACCACCAGCCGTGCTCAAGAAGAATGGGAAAGAGTATCCAACTCCTTACGTTTTGACCATCAACCATGTCACTACCTCAACGTCAGAAACAAACTCGTTACAAACAAAAGGAGCAGGTTGGCGGGTGAACCAACCCAATAAAACCTTGTTTAGCCAAACTAAAGGCAGCCCAACGTGCTTTGTCTGCAAAGAGCCGATTCACAGAATTGAAGAGTGCAACACCTTCAGGCAGATGTCTCCAACACAAAGAGCGGAGACAGTCTTCAAAGCAGGCAGGTGTCTCCGATGCCTTACAGGCAGACACACCAGTCGACTCTGCAGACAGAAATCGAATCGATGTAAGGTCGGAGGATGCAAGAATCCGGGGCATTCGACGTTGCTTCATGGTTCCGAGTTTTCTACAAGAAACAATGCAAGCACCTCCAGTGACTACGAGACCACATCAGAATCGACACCACCACGGCGAGTGACTTTCGACAACAAAGTCGATGAAGCCTTCCTTGGTGCCGTATCACGCACTGGACTGGACACACCACGTCGAGTGCTGTTCAAAATCGTTCCTGTTCGTCTACAACAGGGAGAGAAATTCTTCGATACCTTTGGATTTTTGGACAGCGGAAGCGACTCTACCTTAATCCGAAGTGATGTGGCCAGAACCAAACTAGGTTTAGCCGGGCCAACAACGAAGATCAACGTGACTTCCTACGACGGGGGGGTCATCCCCAGTTAACGCTCACATAGTGGACTTCGTCATCAGTTCGCGAGACGGCTCGACTTCGTTCCAGGCAAGAAGAGCGTATGCAGTAGAAAACCTACATGTTGCTCAAAATCCAACCTTTTCAGACTTACAAGCCAAGGCATTCCCTTATCTTCAAGCTCTGAAGCTCCCAGAAGTCCAATTCGACCAAGTAACGGTTCTAATTGGTCTCGATGTAGCAGACGCTCACGACCATAGCGAATCACGCAAACCGATGGATGGGTCGACCGGACCGGTGGCTTTCAACACGCCGTTTGGATGGTGCCTGGGAGGCAAAGTGGTCTCGCAAAGCGAACAGGAGCAAACAAGCCATTATGTAGCTCACATCGCATCGAAAGAAGAGGAAGAGAGCCTTTCCGAACTTGTCGAGCGTTTTTGGAGGCTGGAGGCGAAAGACGCTGTACAGCCTCCTCCACTCCTGTCAGCAGACGATCGTCGGGGAGAGGAGATTCTGAAGAGGACCTCCAGATCATCAGAAATCATCATCAAGTCGGGCTGATGTGGAAGGTTGACAATCCAGAATTACCAGACAACCGCAGTATGGCGCTAAGTCGCCTGTTTCAAATCGAACGGCGTTTCAAGAAAGACTCCAGTTACGCCAAACGGTACGGTGACGTCATCCAAGAATACATGAGATTTGGCCATGCTCGTCTCTTATCAACAGAAGAAGTTATGCGGAGGACACCGAAGACAAACTACATGCCTCATCATGGTGTTCAAAGTGTGACGAATTTGACAACAAAGACACAAGTGGTTTTCGACTGTTCAGCAGAGTGTGAAGGTACTTCCTTGAACAAAATTCTTCTTCGCGGTCCCAACTACCTCCTAAACCTACTCGGAATAATCTTGCGCTTCCGCAAACACCAAATTCCCATTAGTAGTGACATCGAAAAAATGTATGATCAGGTTATGGTTCCAGAAGAGGATCAAGATGCCTTTCGATTTTTGTACCAGTCGCTTAACAGCACGACACCCCCGCTCACCTACAGGATGACAGTCCATGTCTTTGGAGCCGTCTCGTCGCCATCAACTTGTTTGTTTGCCCTAAACAAAACAGCCAAAGACAACAACGCGAAATTTCCAGACGCAGCAGCCAGCGTAAGAACAAGCTTCTACGTCGACAACTATCTGGATTCGTTCAAGTCGGAAGACGAGGCAATCAAACGGGCCCGCCAGCTAAAAGAACTGTTGCAGCTGGGGGGTTTTAATCTCACTAAGTGGTCGTCGTCGTCAAGAAAGGTCCTAGCAGCGCTCAAACCCTTAGGCTTGGCCAATCAAAAATTGGATTTAGACTTGGACAAATTGCCTATGGATCAAGCCCTAGGGATTCTTTGGGACAGTGAAATCGACACGTTCACTTTCAACGTGGGAGAAAAGGTCCAGTTATACGCCACACCTACGAAAAGAAATCTCGTAAGTGTGGTGGCTACAGTATACGATCCGCTTGGATTCGTTGCTCCAATGGTGTTCGCCATGAAGATGCTGATGCAAGAGGTATGGCGAGCCAAACTAGATTGGGATGAAGAGCTGCCCGAACCTTTGAAATGCCGATTTCAAAAATTTTGTCAAAGTTTTCGAACCTAGCACGCATCACAATTCCGCGATGCTTAGTAAAAGAAGAGCGCCCAACAACTCAGCAAGTGCACATCTTTGCCGACGCCAGTCAACTAGGGTTTGGAGCAGTCGCATATGTGCGAACAACTTACGCGAGTGAAAGGGTCGGAATATCTTTCATCATGGCCAAAACGCACGTCGCGCCGTTAAAACAGCTTTCGATTCCTCGGCTCGAACTTCAAGGAGCCGTCGAAGCTTTACACCTGGCCATAATAATTTGCCGTGAGATGAACCTGGATCTGAGCCAAATCACGTTTCACGTCGACTCCCAAACAGTTCTTAGATGGATCCATTCTGCCAATGTCAAATACGAAGTGTTTGTGGGAAATAGAATTGGAAAGATTCTAATGAACACCGACTGTCGACAATGGCGCCACGTCCCAGGAGTTATGAATCCAGCAGACGTGTGCAGTAGAGGATTGGATCCCGACAACCTCAAGGAATTGCAGCAGTTCTATCAAGGGCCAGCCTTTCTGTTGTTGGAACCTCCATTATGGCCAAAGTGGGATCAGATCGAAAAAAACGACCATCAAGATCTCGAAGCCATTCACGTCTACACAATGAAAACGGAGCCCAGTGATAACGTGATTGACCAGTGCGTAGAATATTATTCAAACAAAGTGCGCCTGGAGCGAGTGCTTGCGTGGTGTTTGCGTTTCATTTTAAACTGTTGTGCCAAAGTCAAGAAATGAAAGTTAACTTCAGGAGAACTGACGCCAGTCGAAACTGAAGCAGCTCTGGCAATGTGCATTCAACGTGCACAAGAAGTGGCATACCCCGTAGATGTGTTGTTCTTAAAAGGGGAAAGGAACTGCCAAACCGGTCAACTCAAGCAGTTTCGACCATTTATCGATGAACAACACCTGATGCGAGTGGGCGGTCGAATTGGTCAAGCACCTGTAGACTATGTAACAAGACATCCAGTGATTTTACCTCCAGAGGAACGTATCACAAGTCTAATAGTCTGGGACGCTCACGTTCGAAATTACCACATTAAGGCAAACCGTTTATTGTGCGAACTTCGAACAATGTATTGGGTAGCCTCTGGACGGAGAGTAGTCACATCCATACTTAACAAGTGCATTCCCTGCAAGCGAAGAAACGCCAAACCAGTCGCACCACTCATGACCCAGCTACCCGTTCATCGTATAACGCCTTTCTTGCCTCCGTTCGCTCATACAGGAGTCGACTATTTTGGTCCACTGACTGTCAAAGTAGGAGGGAGAGGGCGACGGCACGAGAAAAGGTGGATCTGCCTTTTTACGTGCCTTACAACCCGAGCAGTGCATTTAGAAGTGACTGCTAGCCTCAGTGCAGAGGAATTTTTATTGGCCTTTTCTCGATTCTCCAGCATACGGGGAAAGCCATTCGTTGTGTATAGCGACAACGGCACAAATTTTGTAGCTGGAGAGAAGGAGCTGAACGAGGCAATCGAGGAACTACGCAACAGCAAGGACTACCTGGAAGCACAATTCACGTGTCGACACATCGAGTTGCGTTTTTCTCCGCCGAGTGGACCTCACTTCGGGGGAGTTTGGGAGAGGCTCGTGCAATCGTGCAAAAGAGCTATGAAAGTGACCCTCGGAAATAGTGTCGTCAGTGATCAAGTCTTAAACACTGTTGTGGCTGAAATTGGGGCATTGCTTAATGCTCGACCACTAACCCATCTCAGCGTAAACCCCGAAGATCCCGACCCTCTCACTCCAAACCATTTTTTACACGCAAGACCAATGCCGTACATCCCGCTGGCATTCGTCGATCTCGATAACACGAGCATTTCAAAAAACCAGTTTACACAAAGCCAACTTATTGTCAATCACTACTGGAAAAAATGGATCACCGAATGTCTACCGCATCTAACTGAAAGGAAAAAATGGGCCAAGAGTCACAAAAACATCGAAGTGAACGATATTGTACTCGTTGTCGATCCATTAACTCCTCGGGGGGAGTGGCCATTGGGAAAGGTAGTCGAAATTTTACCTAGGGTGTCTGATAATGTCGTACGCGTAGCTAAAGTAAAAATTTCCGGCGCAAAAAATACCTTAACTCGGCCTGTGACTAGATTATGCGTGCTGTTAACGCAAAATGAAATCACACCTGAAACGGGCCAGCCACTGCCAAACTCGCTTAAATGCAAAAAGGAAGAAAGAGAAAATGGTAATGAATAAATGAAATTTAGTCTTAAAAAAAAAATTATATCTGCATTTTATTATGGCAAAATTTATATAACCATCCAATTACCGTAGTTGAAAATTCACGTGACGTTGTCAAGGAATCGCCCTCTAGTAGACTATTTGGCAAATTACTCTTTCGCGCGTCGTCTGTCACATTGTGAAAATTTCAGTCAGCAGTGCTAGTCGACCTCTCAAGTGTCTGCGTTTTGGCATCTGCGTCAACTCTTCTTAGTGTTTCAAACTGTGTCAACTTGTGTCGAACTAAAGTGTCAGTGACTTCCATCGAAAACAACAAAGAAAATAGTGGACATTACAGAGATCGACGATCGCCAAAGGAAGCTATTGTCCCAACTTAAAGACGCATTTCGTAGCTTCGAATGCGAAGAAAAAGAGGCCTGGAATTTGTTGACTTATCGTCCCTTAGACGCCAGTGCTGTGCAGCAAACTCTGTGTGAAATAATTTCCAGTCGAAGTTCCAGGATTACGCTGCTCTGTGAAGAAATTATGACGATCGACCTACCACGCTATTCCCCGAGGTAAAATTGTCCACTCTCCACTCCCACGCTTCCACTACCCGCTGTCGCCGCTCCACGGTTTACCCCGTCGGTGCCGTGTTTCGTAGATCATGTAGGATCCGTGCCTCCACACAACATCGATCAGTGCGAGGTGTTCATCGGGAAAATGACGGCCACTGAACGGGCATAACTGATTGCCCGGCGCTCGTTATGCTTCCGCTGCTGGGAGAGGGGAGATTTCATCAGGGAAAAGAAGCATGTAGGAACCAGCTGTAATCATGTTCGACATTGCTTCCGCTGCAACAACTCCTCTCATCATCAGTTGCTGTGTCGCGCAAACTTTGTCACTCGTCAGAGTGATAAATAGCGTGATTTATGGTCGACCTCTGCCTTTTGAAATATCCTTTGTCTGCTATGTTTGTTCGACCTAATATTATTTGTCGAAGTGACAAACAAGGGCCCGCTGTCACTGATTTGATCGGTAGGGGTAGGACCCTGTAGAGGGCTCCCTGATCGCCGCACTCTTTTGTTTTTTTTTGTCCTCTTGGTGGCCCGGGCGGGTCGATCGAGTTAGTCCTTTTTTTACAGTCTTTACAGTCTGTTCTGTCAATTTGTCTTCTTTTTTTGCCCCCCTTTGAGTCGACATTCACGTCGAAATTCCCTCACGTCTAAACGAAGTGGTCCTTGTCTCAGTTCAATACAAGTATCTCAAACTTCGTCAGTTTCATTACTTAACAAGATAGGGAATTGAGGGCGAAAAAGACTGATTTCAAGCTATTGCTATTCTCTTTCTCGAGATACGCAGCAATTATACATATACATTACTATAATATATATTATATATATTTGTTCTGCTTATATAATGAATATGTACAATTTGTGTGGTAATTGAAATAAAAAAATATAAAAGAAATTTTTTTTTATTATTTGTCAGCTAAATTAATTGCAATAATTAGTTGATTAATTTACAGTAAATAGCGCTTGGTAAGGGCTATCTATTTTTGTGTAATTGTTATTAACATTTTCGAAGGGAAATATTTCTTAAAGGCAAAATGTGTTTTTGTTGTTTTTCGATCTAAGGTTCTAATGGACGCAACTGATAAAAACAAAAAAATTGATGTTACGCTTAAACTATTTCCTTTTCTGAAAATTTAACATAACTTTCATAGAATTAGATAGTTCTTGATAAGAGCTATCGATTGATGCAAAATTTGTCAATTTTGACTGTTTATTTTCCTCATAAATAATTATTAAAGGATTTCATGATTTATGAAAGGGGAGGGGGTGTGAAAAAGACGAAACTTTGCATTGATTGTGTGATGCTTAACCTTCGTCAAAACACGAAATCATTATAACATTTTTGTTGCTGGTGATTCCAGGAATAAGTTGTCATAAACTTTTATTTTTAGGATGCATTATTTAATCCCAAAAATTACGTTTGAAAAAGTGGTTTTTGATAAACCATTATGGCGGCCATTTTTTTACCGCGCCAAGTTCAAATTTTAAAAAGTGTAAATAAGTGTAAAAAATTGTAACTATAAGTACATATTTACATTTTGTTTGTGTCTAGAGAATTTCAGTATTCTGTCTTAGATAGAAAATCTTAAATATTAACTAAGATAAGTTAAACAAATTTATTTCATGGGTTCTCATTTAATTTACAATTTTACGTGTCTTTTTCCACATTTCCGCGTGGAAAAACTCCAAGCAGACAATATTCCAAAAATACAATTGACTAACGCCCTGCGCATCTATCATGTACCCCATAAGAAAAAGTGCATCTGCAACTATGTACTACTTAGTACATATGTACTGAGACCATGTTGTACATTCGCGGTGCAAACCGTAAAACCGCGTGAAACCGCAGTTTCCACGGTACAAACCATCAAACCGCGGTTCAATCTGTTTGAAAAGACGGCAAACCGAACCGCACCGGTTTGTCCTTTTTTTTTTTTTTTACCGCGCGGTTCGGCCAAAATTGTGCCCGATCGTCGCAAGGCCGAGCCCTAAAAGACATGCCCACCTGACAAACTTTAACACGGCGAGACGGGGAAAGTCACGCCCTTCAATAACAGTAGTCCATGTAATACCATACTACCGCATTCGAATCAATGTTACGGTTTTTTTGTTCCTTACAGATTTTGCAGATCAATTACTTTAATTCGTGGAATGTAAACAAATGAAAGTTATGTTTGTGTTTCATTCTATGGTAACCATATCCCACCTCTTTATTTTACTTGTCAAGTAATTAATTATTATTTTGAAAAACAATTCAATAAAGAATGGTAGATTCAAAAATTGTAATCCCTTTCATTCAGGAGACCAAAGCTTGTAGGTGCGATCATACGAAGCTGTCGCGATGAAAGAACCATCAGGCGACACATCAACAGCCATAACCTTCAACAAACGGATAAAAAAATTTGTTAACCCATTTTAACTACTTCGTAAAAACAATTGCTAGTATTTACCTTGCCGTCATGTCCCGAAAGCGTCTTCAACGGTTGCCAAGTGTTACTCGCCCATATCTAAAGTTCGTTCTCTTGAAATGAATGACTATAATGAATTTTTTACTAAAAAAAAAAAAATACCTTTGCTGTACCATCATAGGATGAGGAGACAATATACTGCCCTGAGCTTTTTTCAAATTTCACACTTGACACTAAATTTGTGTGGGCAGGAACGGTGTAGATACAAGACCTCTTCCTTAGATCCCATATTTTACATGTGTTGTCTTCACTACCCGTTACGATGTGATATGCATTTGGTGATATATCAATGCCCAAAATTCCCTTAAGATGACCTTCCATGAACATGATGCAGCGTCCAGTTCTGAGATCCCATACTCGACCAAACGAATCCATACCCCTACATAACTTTTATATAGAAACATATTAAGTAAAATAAATGGCAATTTGGTACCCAGTGACAGCTACTGAACCATCACAATGGAATGCAATATTGTAAACAGGTTTGGAGTGGCCTTCTTGATGGAGGACCTCCACACCTTGTTCCAGATCCCATAGCCTCCATGAATGATCAAAAACACATGTAGCTAGAAACCGTCCACTAGGATGGAATTCTACTTTTGAAACACGGTGTGGGGCATGGCCTTCCATATCAGCAATTGGCTCTTCACTTTCTAAATTCCAAAGTTTGACTGCACCATCCATGGAACATGAAGCCATATTTAATTCAGAAGGTTCTAGGCTAATTGTAGCTTGCGGATGGAACACAATTGCTCCCACACTACATTTGTGTCCTCGTAAAGAGTGAAATAATGTACATTCAGGAACATTCCACAATTTACAAAGTCCACTCCTAGACAATTATACAGTAGTTTTAAAAAGTATGGGTATAAATAGTTTTAGGATTTGTTGGTTTTAGCATACCATGATGCAGTTGCCAATAAATTTCCACTTGGGCTGAATTGACAAAATGATATTGGTCTCCCATCACCAACCTGGCTGCACATAATATTCATATTTCTCATGTGTTTTACCATTTCTTGTCTGAAGCCCCAAAAAGCAAAGCTTATTAATTTGATTGTTAAGAAAAATGTTAAATTGTTACACCTCTTGGCAGTTCTTGTTGATTCCGGTGTTTCCATTTCAACTTTGAAATCAGACAACCTTTGTTTAGCTCTTGGGAGGGAGTAATATGCAAGCCACAGTCGCGCAATTTTCAGCGATTCAGGGCCTTCATGATACCACGTTGTTTCACTTTGATCTTTTTCTTGTTTTGCAACTTCTCTGTCGTCTTCTTTTTTTCTATCTATCACGTCATTGCCATGGATAGCAAGTAAATCTTTCAGTCTAATCCGACGGTCGGCAGGCCCCTCACCAAACAAGGTTACAGGTTCGCCTAGCTGCCTAAGATGTCTCCTAATTTCACCATCGTCAATTGTAATAGCAAAACCACTGAGCAGTGACATTTTGATGGAATTGGACTAGATCGTCATCATACGTTTTGAATTGATTTGATAGCTGAAACGGGGCCAGATTAAAGTGCGGAAGGGTACTGTAAACTGAGTAAACTGCGGGCTTTTAGCTGCGGACTCATAGCAATCCGTTTGAAATCCCTCTTACCCACCTCCCCAAAAAACCGGCCTTTTTTTCTTTTTGCAAGCTGAACTATCCTTGCTTGAAATTGCCTGTCATTAAAACATTTAAAAAATTTGCTTGTTCTTTCATCATAAAAATTTGATCAGATTTTCATGGACCTCAAGACTTGACTTAGTTTAATCACGGTATATAAGCAACTGCTTTTGCGGCAATTGCCACTGATGTCAGTTATTTGGAAGACATGTTGGCTCAGGTGCCCAAACAACCCAACCAATAATTGATTTCCACCAAAGTGAATAAAATACATTCCTTGCTGACGACCATTAAATTCTACTAAAATTACGGTGTCACGTCGGTATGAAATTTTGAAAAAAATGCACTTGTTAAAACTAAGGAATGAAAAAGCAGAAAAATACTAATAAAAAAAATTATCGAGTTGAATAATAACATCTAGTTTTGATTTGCACAATAAGCAGTATAACTTATTATTATTACTTATAGTAATCTTGCGTTTATATTTGCACAGCAGTATACATCGCACTGTACAGTGCAAAAGCGCATTTTCACACAAGAGCCACAAAGTTTTTAGTGGCTTAACTTGCAACTAGAGAGTAAACAGATTTTACCCTTTATTCCATCCCGTAACTCACATGTGAGGTGCAATAGATTTTACCGGAATGGTTACCGAGTGATAATCAATATATCCCCTAAATAATTTAAATAGCGATTTTTTAACTACAATAGCTTCGGTCCCGGAAGTCACAATAGTAAATTCATTTCCAATGGAAATTTATTACACAATTGGTCTTACTAATCTAAGTGTGATGTTGCATGTGAGTTTCAAAAGCAAACTCACTAGTAAAGGTTTCTGAACAAAGATCACACTGCAGTATGGGTTCGCAAGATGTTTCAGCATGTTGATGGATTTTGTGGATAGCCAGACCTCTACGAGATCCAAAAGATCTAGTACAATAAGGACAAGGAAACATTTTAAGATTGAAATTTTGAGCATCTTCTAGACAATTGTGAGAACGTAGAGCTTTACGCTGGGCAAATGCTTGCTTACATACATTACACTGCAAACAAACAGCAATAATATTAGAAAAAATGTATTGAATTTTAATTTGTTGATTATTTACCTGAAAGGGTTTTAAGGCATCATGCAAGTTTTTATGCTCTGAAAGAGTACTGGCATGTGAGAAAGATTTTTCACAGACATTACATTTATATGGTTTCTCTCCCGTGTGAATTCTCATGTGTGTTTTCAATTGACTTGCCTGACTAAAACCTTCAATGTAAATACATAGCTTAAGAAAATATTGCTTCTATGAAAACATTCAGTGAAAATGTACAGCATACCTTTCCCACATACATCACAGGTGAACACTTTGCCTTTTGACCCTTGATGAACTAGTAAGTGCCTAGTTAATAAAACAATTGATCTATAACTCACTTATTCATGACAAAATTCTTCTTCTTTTACATTCTCAATCCTGTTCTAGTTTTTAGAACTTGACCACAAACTTCACACTTCAAATTCTTGGGCACTTCCACAACATCAGATGATTTTTCAAATTCCAATAATATTGCATCAGCCTCATTTTTTTCTGAAGTACCAGTAACTGTGGTAGCACCCGATGAGTATAGGTTTGGTTTAACTCCCCCAATTTCTAAATATGTCAACAAGCTTGTGAATGAATCTTCTTCGTTAGCATTAATGGTTGTCTTTCCAGTGTAGATGAACTCTAGTAGTTTTTGGATTTGCCAACTACTAAACAAAGAATGAAAAAATAAATAAATTATCTTGTTGTATTATGTTTTTTTGTAATGTATTATTAATATTTATACCTGTATTCTGCAAAAGAGATGACACAATCATCAAATATTTGATCTTTCAATACAAAATGGAAAAATTGACTAGCTGCAGCTAACACACTTTTATGAGCTTTAAATTGGCCATGCTCCGACAAAATAAGCACGTCGGATGTGGTTCCATTATCATATATGAACTTAAGATAATCAGGCAGAGCTGAATTACAGTCTCGCGCCAATAAGAATTCCATGGAGCTGGATTACAGTAAGGTATATTATGAAAAAAACAATCGTCTTGTACCCAACGCTTCTACCGTATGGCAAACCGGTTTACCAACTTGGTCTCCGTCTCCTAGGCCAACCGTTTGGCTCTTGCATTGAGCCAAACAGTTGGCTTAAGCCAATGGTTTTACGAAGCCCCTTCTAGCCAAAGCGCTTTTTTTTCTTGCGCTAAATCGCTTACACACCGGCTTTGACATTTAAATTTCGTCTGCTGGGGCAGAGTCATAGAAACCTGGTTGCTCCACGGTGTGTGTAAATGCTACAAGGGTTTGCGGGGACTTGTGGTCGAATTCTGGCAGTTTTATAGCGAACCTAGCGGTTTTGGTGGAGTACTACGCGGTCCCAACCAAATGGAATCAGTAGCCGTAGAACACCCCTCCAGCGTTTTGTACTTAGAGCAGAGTCATAGAAACCTGGTTGCTCTACGCTGTGTGTAGATGCTACAAGGGTTTGTGGTGACTTGTGGTCCCGATTTCACCGATTTTGTGGGCGGAGCTGGCAGCGACAAAGAGCCATCTGTTGACTAGAATTAGAGATATCCTAACATCTTAAAGGAAAACCATAAGAAAACGACTTACAAATCATCAGTTGAAAGGCCTAGTGGATAGTACCTCCGATTGCAGTGCGGGAGACCCGAGTTCGAGTCTAGCCGCTGCATTTTCTTTTTTCCATTTCCTAACGTATGCTGGCTACGCACTGCGCTAGGTTTCACTTTCTACCGTTTTTCCACTCATTGCAATTCTGTATTAAAATGTTATATTACGTAATTTTATATTAGTATTATATCTATTAAGCTCTCTGACAATTAACTTATTTGCGCAAGAAGTATTGCGCGCTGACAGGCCGTTATTACAGTAGGCCATGCTTGAATGACACGCTTGACTTAGCCATCCGACGGTACAAACCGCTGGAGTAAAGTACTAAACTTCCCTCTCGTTTGGCGGGTCTGCTATGCTGTCAAAATTTTCAGGACATAGCTCATTGGTTGGGTACCTTGTAGTACTCCACCAAAACCGCTAGGTTCGCTATTTAACTGCCAGAAAAGGACCACAAGTCACCACAAACCCTTGTAGCATTTACACACAGCGTAGAGCAACCAGGTTTCTATGACTCTGCTTAGAGTAGTCGGATGGCCAAGTCAAGCGTGTCTTTCAAGCATGGCCTACTATAATAACGTCCTGTCAGCGCGCAATACTTCTTGCGCAAAAAAGTTAATTGACAGAGGCGTAATAGATATGATACTAATATAAAATTACGTAATATAAAATTTTAATACAGAATTGAAATGAGTGGAAAAACAGTGGAAAGTGGAACAAACGTTGGGAAATGGAAAAAAGATAATCCAGCTACTGTACTGGATTCGAACTCGGGCCTCCCGCATTGCAATCGTAGGTGCTATCCACTAGACCCAACAACTGATATTAAATGTCGTATCCCTTATGATTTTATTGCAGGATGGCAGGATATCTCTAATTCTAGTCAACAGATGGCTCTCCGACGCTGCCAGCTCCGCCCACAAAGGGGCGGAAATTTCGACCACAAGTCCCCGCAAATCCTTGTGGCATTTACACACACCGTGGAGCAACCAGGTTTCTATGACTCTGGCTGGGGTGACATTCCACTTTTTTCCTATTGGCCAATTTTGATCAAGTAGCCCCAGGCAATATCGACGGGTGCAATAATGGACGGCTTAAGGACGTAAATTTGAAACGCTACTTTAGCCATTAAGCTTTGAATTTGCATATAAAAATATTAATATAAATTAATTCGATTTTATAAAAACATAGCTACATATGAGATCTACATAATTTCGGAAAAGTTATGCTTTCCAATTACGATAAATAGCCGAACGGGAGGCTTTTTGAGTCCAAATTCAAAATTTGTACGCCATTATGGCAGCTCTTAGTTAGTTTTTTTATTATTTTGAAACCCCAGATAATCTAACTAATTGGAAATAATGGGTATTAGACAGCACTATAACATCCCAGAAAATGAATAGTTAATTTAAATACTAAACATGCGTCAATAACGAAATTTTAGATTTTTTCGGTAGCGTTAAGTAACGAAATCTTTCAGCATATTATTGAATGCGAAATTTCACCAAAAGAAAACAAATTTGGCTGTGAAATGACGGCATTTTCTAGAGATTCATAAAAACATATGATTGATGGATAAAAGGTAATGATTCGAAAGGTTTTTGAGATATTATTTTACCTTTTAAAAATAAAATAATAAAAGGCAAAATAATAACTTTTACCTTTTGAAATGAAAGATGTTCTTATGCAAATTCAAAGCTTAATGGCTAAAGTAGCGTTTCAAATTTACGACCTTGAAGTCGTCCATTATTGCCGCCCGTCGATATTGCCTGGGGCTACTTGACCAAAATTGGCCAATAGGAAAAAAGTGTAATGTCACCCCAGCAGACGAAATTTAAATGTCAAAGCCGGTGTGTAAGCGATTTAGTGCAAGAAAAAAAAGCGCTTTGGTTAGAAGGGGCTTCATAAAACCATTGGCTTAAGCCAACTGTTTGGCTCAATGCAAGAGCCAAACAGTTGGCCTAGGAGACGGAGACCAAGTTGCGGTTTACCCCCATTCCCCTCCGCCTCCCCCCAAAAATTTCGGTTTTTTCTCTTTTCTACTAGTCTCCATCTACCGGTCAAATTTGTAGTAATTTTCTTAGACAACTTTATGGGGGAGACCGGGGCTATTCCGGTCGGTTTTTATTTTTTGGCAATAACTTCTCATCTATTTGAGATATTTTATGGATTTTTGTTTTAGAAGATGAAGAAATAACCAAATTTTAACAGGTTTTTTCAAAAAATATTTTTCGAGTTAAATTCTGAATCACAAATGTCACACAAAACTTTGCATAGAGTGACCGGACTAACCCCGTTGCTGGGTTTATGCCGACCCTTAAACAAGGAATAAGCCTTTACAAATTGGTCCTTTTATCTTGTAAGACCGCACGACCACAACGAGTTTTTTAAATGGAGCAATCAGTGTGGCTCCATTTTGCGTTTCGTCATCATTAACTTGAAACAATGAGACTTTGCGCTGCTTTTTCTCTGGTACATTTTCGCAGACAGCAACCCGAGTCAAGAGCGCAATATCATCGATCCGCACTCGTTCACCGAGATGTGTGGCCAACCAATCGTCTAGTTCTCGACGCAAAGCATGTTTGAACGGTCCAAAGAGGGATACGTCCAACGGTTGCAGCTTATGTGAGCAATGGGGCGGAAATGTAAGCAACACCACTCCATTCCGCTGTGCAAATTCAATACACTTCTCCCCTTATTATCCAGCTGGCTGACATGATTATCTAGCAGAAGTAGATTCTTAGATGTTATAGAACTACCAGTTTGTTTCACAAAATGCTGGAAGCACAATAAGAATGAGGTACTGTTCATCCACCCGGTCCTATTTGCGATCCCAATGCAGTCAGGCAGTCCATCCCGTATCCAGCGCGATTAAAAGCCAACGCGCGTATAGAGAAAAATTGGGGACATGATGCAACCGGACGCTCAAATAAACCCTACCATTGTCGTTGTTTCGCCGCGTTCACCAGAAATCGTTTGATGAACTTTTTTTTGGCCAGTTGGAGCGACTGCGCGAGGTGTTTTCATTACCGTTGAGATGCCTGTCTCATCCGTATTCCAAATTTGTGATGGAGCGAAATCATGTTCCTCGTAGACTTGCACCAGTTGGGTGAAGATGCGATCAACGACAATCCTGTTAAAGGCCGATGCACGCGTTTGGCTGTTGGGTTCCGGTGCTCGGATTGAAAGCTCTCCGTGGCGTTTCAGGAATCCGGTAAACCTATCTTCACCTGCTGTTGCAACCTAAGCACGTATACTAGGAAATCCGATTTAGCGAATAAAACGAGCAATGAGTGGGATAGAAAAATACTATATTGAACTTGCGACAAAAACGGACGAAGCGAGAAAAACGTGCCGAAAAACGTCTGAGCCATTTCAAACGTTATCAATCATGCCGTGTTTATAAAAAGAACCAAAGACTTATGACAAGCGGAACAATAGGCCGATAAATTAAAGAAAAGGAAGGAAAATCAGGGAGCGCGGGAAGCCCGACTGAGTTGCCATGGCAACTCGGTAACACCTGCTATTCCATTAATTCACCATTGCTCTGGAATTTAATGGACGGGAAGTCGGCATACTGAAAAGCAAGTTTCCGGACTTGCCCTTTACTTAATCCATCATTTAACCGTGCACATTGCAGTAAATATTGCATCAGTTCGACCTCCGTTGAAACGCTTAAAAATGGCCGCTAATGTTCCGTTCGTTTAAGTATTGGAGGCAAGGTTCCGCCATGAAAACACTGCACTTTTTTCTTATATTCACTTAGTGTACTGCGCTTCACTTGAAATGCCTCTCCTGCTAGTCACAGTGCCATTTGGCCACTTAATAGGGTATGCACGGTCCGCTTCAGTGTCTTCTGGTCAGGTCGGAAAAAGCCAGTTTTGCGCAAATAATTTCGCATCTTCTCTGAACATAATTATTGACGAGAATTAGTTATATATCAGTCAATGTTTATTAAATCATCTTAATTATTTCCACAGTGATGCATTACTTTATTCTTAACATCAGGATTTATTACTTGAATTTTCAAATAGAAATTAGTTCTTTAAAAGTAGACTGACCGGGAAAACCCCTGACTGGCGTAGCCCCGGCCTCCATACATATTCTACCAACATAAATATAAAGTTTTTAAAGATTGTAACTATATTTCATTAAAATATAACTAAAGATTACTTATTTCGTTCTATTCTACTTTTTAACACAATGCAAGTTTAGTAAATTTGTGAAAACATGAATAGAAATGATTTAAATGTTAATGATAATGAGAATGATTGCTTGCTTAAAGAATAAATTATATGTTTGGATAATATAAATTCGTTACTGGTATGGTTGTGTATTATGTACTCTCCGTTTATTTCATTTTAATACAGATTTGTATTGTCGCGGATAAAAAGGGGGTGTAGTTCTTCACATAGATGAATCACCCGCTCCTGTAGCTAGGGCCATGGGAAAGAAAATCAGTAAAAGAATCAGTAGTTAGGAAGATACGAGGATGCGTCAGCCGGAAGGGGAGTATTTTACAAAAGGGTATAAAGAGTAGTTACAAATCCGTGTTAGTTGAGTTCCCGTGGGTCCCTAGCGGTTTTCACAGTGTTGCTCCAAGTTTCGGTAAAGTTCTTGCTTATTCTTTGGTTGTTATTAGGGAAGAAGATTGTGTTACGTGTTGTTGTCACTTGTTGTATTCCTTCGTTCTGAGTTAAATACAAAAGTGCATGGGACAGTATGTACTTCCATATAGTCTTCCATGTAGTGAAATCATTTTTAGAGTCTTCAAAAATAGATGCGTTTTAAACTGATAATGATGCTTAGCAAAACACAATTGAAACTTTATTTCTATTTCATCTATTTCTGAAGGCTCTAAAAGTATATCACTATATGGAAACCTATAAAGAAGTACTGTACATGCAAATCTGTATTAAAATTCATGAACGGAAATAAAATAATACACCGAAACAACCACAATCGACTTTAGGAACAACATTTTTGTTAGCTTGTCTTCTTCGTATTTTTATCTTCTGTTAACTTTAATACTAGTACTTGCTATTTTATGAGTTTATTCCCAAAAACTATTAATTCTTGTTTTACCTCTTATTGCTATAGATATTATCCAAACAAATTATTTATACCTTAAACACGCAATCATTCTCATTGTTATTAGAATTTAATCCATTATTATTGCTGCAGTACAAAATGCACTTTTTAAAATTAATAGTTAATAGTACTAATAGATAAAAAATTGAAAAAAATTTTGCTAGATTTTATTTCTTTAGATTATTTGATTGTATAATTATTTTAAGGAAATAGTATGCAACAAATTCCAATAAGTTTTAGATATATCTAAATTAAATAAAGTTATTAATTTAAAAAAATTATATTTTTATATGGCTAGGATGTGTAAAGTTTTATATAGAGAGTTAAATTGGAATCTGACCGGTAGATTGCGATAGCTGTAAAGAAAAAAAGGCTGATTTTTTTTTGTATCAATTATATCATTTCCTAAGTATCAGTTGGGAGGTCGGAGAAAAAGGCCCAGACGAAAAAGGCCCGCGAAAAAGGCCCAGACGAAAAAGGCCCATACGAAAAAGGCCCACTTTTTTCCAAATTCAAAAGTGGACCTTTTTCTCCATTGGACTGGGCCTTTTTCTCCGCTCAATTTCTATGTTCCTACAAACTTTATATTTGTTTCCAAAATTGTATTTCCCACCTCTATTCCGTGGAATTTGGAATGTACAAAGGTTGCTGAAACCGTGATATTCTATAAGGTTTGCAGAGATCAAACAATGTTAACGTTTGTACGCTAGTTAATCTTTGATTATTTATTCGGTTGCAATCTAATTTCGGATTATGTTAGTATTTATCTATTGCTAATATCCCGTTACATAAGGTTCATTTTTCACAATTTTTGTTTACTGAACAACTATCGCTTCTTTAAATATAATAGAAGAAATACATGTTTTCCGCACTTAGCCTTGTTCTGTCCACCCTCTTTAATCATTCCTCCCAACCCCCAGTCCCTTTCCCTTATTATTTCCCTTTGTCGATGCTTATGCCATAGATAAAGACCACTGATTCGTTGTGAATACGGAAACTGAATGAGTTCCGCGGGGCTTTTGTGGTTGCTGGGAACAAAGATATGTTACCACGAAGACTAGTTTGTTATTATTAACATTTGATAAATAATGTTTATAGGAACATTTACTAAATAATGTTTATAGGAACATTTAATAAATAATGTTTATAGGAATAATATTACAAACCTAAACTATCGTCTGAGGCAAGGACCAAAACAAAGACTATTGTAATTCAATATTGATTCTAATACCATTTATTCCTTATACGTTTTCAATTCTTTTAACAATTACAAAGAGCCCAATAAATATATTAAAATTATAACCTACTGCTATAAATGATTTTGTTCGTTCTTCGTGTCCTGTTTTCACCTTTTGCACATTTTCAAGCAGCTATTGATTACCTAATTACACATCACATACTACATTGAGATATAAGGAAGCTTTACACTTTACGTTAACAAAGCTACTAATAATGACAAATCAATTTTCTACCATGACGGTGGCAAAAACAATAAAGATGAATTGAGCAAGCTAAATAAAAAAAATTGATAAATGTAATGTGTGAACAAAGCGAACAGACAATGAAAGAGACCAATTTTGCAAAAAAATTTTGTAAAATAAAATTTATTGACAATTCTCTGCACATTACAATTACTTTTGCAACTTTAAAAAGGCACAATAGCCCTTTCAAAAGTTGCCGTCAACCCAGGCAGGGGGAGACACTGCCTTGTTGACCCACCGGGGAGATTGGCTAAGAGAAGCCGGAAGAAGAGCTGAAGATTTGGAACATTTTTAAAGGAGCGATTAACCTTTAGTTCGGATTTGTGGGTAGCCACGTCGCCCTCCGTGAACACATCATCGGACTAAGCGGACCCCCACGTCCCCTTTCCGGCCAGAGCCCTCCAAACCTCGGTATATGTTGTTTTTATATATACCGTACAGTAGGGGCATGACCCCCTACGGGCTTATTAGGAGTCAAGGGGAAACGGGGCTACGGAAAGGAAAAGAGCCCAGATATGCACTTCAATTTTTTAAATATAAAATACCGTCTCGGGAATCCGAATTAAGTATAGAAATGTCATGTCTTCCATTCAATCGTTACAATTTATTCAGTGTCTTGCCCCAACCAAGAATCTTTTCAGATCCAATGTTACTATTAACCTATGCTGAAAAAAGAAAACAACACCATTAAGCATCTCAATTGTTGCTCATGTGACTTACATGACTTATAGATTCAACTTCTGGCAGAAGCTTGGGAAAGGCCATACAAATTGCAGATGAAAATCATTGTATAAGGCTCTTGAATGATAAAATAGCACCCGTAGAATGTTGCATTGTTGATAGTTGTGTTCCCAGTATGCTGAAAATCCTTTCCTATTGGATAAATTTTTTTCTGTAGATTAGACATGGTTGGCAAAAAGGAGGAGAAAAGCTTCATCATCAATTCAAAAAATTTTCAAGAAAATTCCTTTCATACCTAAAGAGTCCATGTATGATGTTCATCGCTGCAATGCCAGTGAAGTGAAACATCTTTAGGGCCATTTAAGTACCCAGCTTCACCAACACTCTGAGCGTAAAGGACAAGTTGTTCTTTAGCAAGGGAAGCAGAATTATTTGAGGCTTCTAGCTGTGACAGAACTATAAAGGATTGCTGTTATACAGGATTCATTCACACAAGATGGTACTTCTCATTAGACAATGTGCATACTCTATTACTTTACCTCATACATTAATGGTAATGCACTCTCAGTGTTTTATCAACTGTAGGCTAACTCTTCCATCCGGTAACACTTCCAGACTTGACTTGATCCCCTGCTAAAATTCTGTGAATGCAAAATAATAGCATTAAAAATACTTTTTCGATAGACAAAAAACCAAAAAGTACCTAATTCATGTTTTATGTTGAACTCGTGCTATTTCTTCTCTCCCCGGTGGGTCAACAAGGCAGTGTCTCCCTCTGCCTGGGTTGACGGCAACTTTTGAAAGGGCTATTATGCCTTTTTAAAGTTGCATAAATAATTGTAATCTGCAGAGAATTGTAAATAAAATTTTTTTATAAAAATATTTTTTGCAAAATTTGTTTCTTTTTTGTCTGTGTTCGTGTTCCCACCTTAGAGTTATGAACATTTACTTTATTTCCCTTGCTCAATTCACCTTTAGTTTTTGTACCACCTTTTATGATGCGCATTCTTTCCATTGGTTTACCATTTATCTGGGATTTGAACCACTAACCTATAGCATTCCAGCATAGCGCGCTACTGTTGCGCCATGACTGTTCTTATAAATTTTAGTTATGATCTTGATGCCTATGTTAAAATAGGTTCGTCATTAGGCTATTATGGAATGCCTATCATGATAATAACAAATTATAGATGGCATAATGGCAAAGCTACTGAATTGCATGCAAGATTACTTAGGTTCGATCCCCATATCAGTCAATTGAAAATCTAAATAAATAAATGGAAAAAATAAGTAATGTTACAAAGTATTTTATTTTCCCTCCTTCCACCCACAAATCCACCACTATACATATTCCACATAATACAACATACAATACATACATATATACACTTAAAACTAACCCGTTGGCTGCCACGCCATCTTAACTACGGTCGCTACGTCGCTATCATAGGGATAGCGACCAAGGGGGCCGGGTAGGCCGGGCTGATACGATGATGAGACCTTTACGGGAATGCACACCCCAGGTCTCATCTATCGCATCGATCAAGGGAAAGTCCCTATGGTGCATTGCCTTTGGGGCCATTCGGCCAATCTTGGGCAGTGGCGCTGCTCCACTCCATGGCAGATAGCCATGGAGCAGAACAGCGCGGCCCGTCCCTGTCAAGCTACAAAAAAAGGGGATAAAAGGTGGGTGGCAGCCAACGGGTTAGTTAAGAATAAACATTGCAAAACACACACAATACCAAAACGACGAGGCGAAGAGGCGGCTACCACGAAGCAAAGACGGGATGGCGGGCGAGTCGAAGGCGGGGTGACCGGCGAGGCGAAGACGGGATGACGGGCGAGGCGAAGACGGGACGACGGGCGAGGCAAAGACGGGACGACGGGCGAGGCGAAGACGGGACGACGGGCGAGGCGAAGACGGGACGACGGGCGAGGCGAAGACGGAACGACGGGCGAGGCGAAGACGGGACGACAGGCGAAGCGAAGACGGGACGACAGGCGAAAAAGTAGGGTCTAGTCTTTTTTTGTTAGACCCCAACCCCCATGCCCCAGGCTAAGATGACAAATATCTAATGAAAAAAGTATTATCCTCAGTCACCCACTTTGTTCAACAGCGCCTTAACAGCGCGGGAAAAATTTCGTCTCACACCGGGTTAGAACCACTGCAATCCGTATCTGAATCCGATCCTGTCCCACTGACCTATTACTTTTACTCGTTGTTGTCTATACTTTTGCTTATAAAAGGATGTGGAAGATGAATACAAAAATGGCAGTGCTATACGCTGCCGATCTAGTTAGTCATTATGGTGCGTAAGCGGTAAGTTTTGCTTTGAGACGCGGGAGATCGGTGTTCAAGACTTCACATAGAAAATCACTTTTATACATCATGTCGTTCTGAAGAATCGTTTGTAAATAATATAACTTACAAATAGTAAAAAATTTTCCCCTTCAACCTCCATGAAATAAACGATTATATAGGTATTTATAAGACAATGTCTTAAGAAATTGTAGCTCAGTGGTAGATGTTCGTATTCAGACACGGATAGCAGTGGTTCGATCCCGATATGAGACGAAATTTTTACCGCGCTGTAAAGTCGCCGTTGAACAAAGTGGGTGACTGAGAATAATATTTTTTTCATTAGATATTTGTCATCACATCACATGTAGAAATTTTGCAACCTCACACATGTCTGGATTTCAAGCTAGTAAACATTAAGTCTGTCTGACAATACAATTTTCTTTCTTGAACAGCTGCACGCTATTTCGGCCATGTTTCACGGAAAAAATTCTTCAATGAGACAAGGGCATTGATTGTGTGTTATCGTGCCTATTTCAATTAACCAATCACCAGGCAAGGAAAAAAATTCTTCGAAGCAACTACAAAGCTACATGGCTGCCAATATATACTGCTCCTATTTGTGATAACAATGTATGAAAGGTAGTATCAGCAAATGGTTTTATTGTTGTTTTATTTGTAACCTAACCTTATAATGCAAACCTCCCTTTTTCTTTTGTTAGTGATGAAGATGGAATTTTCTGTCCTACTTGTTTCTGTCATAGACTGTGGGGTCCACCGTTACAAATCTCTACATCAGCAACAATCGTTTCTCACTGCTCAGAACCTGCAAATGTCGTGAATGAAAAAATTTTAGTTAAAAATAATTTAAAAAATAGTTGTAACACCAAGCATTATTAAACGACTTGCCTAACTAAAGAAACCGCTGGAACCACAATGTTTGTCTCCACAATCCTGAAATGATTGAAATGGCAAGCTTTGCTTTATTTCATTAATTCTAATTTTAAAAAAAGGAAAAAGCCTAACTGCATGGTTGAGCAGTTTGGCTTGATGCCTTTTTTAAAAAGCAAGAAGGTAGCAATAACCATTATCTCAATGTGCCTGTCGTGCTGACTTTTAAGGACACGAGTTACCGTGAAACAAAAGAAAAATACAATAGGTAATTCATTGATGGGTCTTGCTGTTAGATGTTTCTAGTACGTCGAGGTGGTGGCGATGAGGTATCCTCCTTAACAAGCTCAGGTTCGCTAGTTGTTTTCTTGCCACCACGTGTCCGTTTCGTGGCCGGCACGGCCGGAGGTTCATCCGCCATTGTTGCGGCAGATACTGCCGGGCCCTTCTTTTGTCGTGAACGTTTGGCGGCCGGTGCTTTCTCTTCCTCTTCTTTTGTAGTAGCGGCCACAGTCTCAATGTCGGGGTCGCGTTCCAGCTGGACAGAGACTTTCTTCTCGGCCGGTGAAGCCGTCTTCCGCGTCGAACGGGTGGATCTGACTGGCGAATGCGCCGTTTCGGCCACGTCAAAATGAACTTTGAATGCGCCCTTTGCGCGAGTAGATCGTCCATTTTTGACGGATGTGACTCGCGATCCATCGTTCGCCTCCGGCTCATCTGGCACGTGATTGGCATGGATGTCGACAGCGTGTCCGTTGCCTTCGTGTAACATTTCTACATCATCCAATCCAGCAACGTGTTTATTGGCTTTCGTTTCACCACGACGCCTTTTGCCTTCCGGCGCTTCCTTCTCCGGAACGGAGACACGTTTGAGCACCTCGACGTGTTGTTTTCTTCGTCACCACGACATCGGCTTTTATTGTTCATCTATAATAAGACAGTAAAACACCATTAGGCATAAAAACTCTTAATTCATATATATATATTTCATACCTTACATGATTCGTGAGTTGATTGCTAGCATATTCTTCTGGCAGAAGCTTCGGAAGAGACATTTACGATTTTCGTTTACGCTCACCATGGATGCTGGTAGACTAGACACTTAAAGTTAAGACACTTTGCCCAATTCCAACAGTTTTGATTCTTACTTGTAAGTTGTTATTGCACGGGAATGCAGCGACGAAGTCCGCCGTCTTTTTGCTGTCGACAAAAATGATAGTCTTGGCATCACCGAGATCTTGTAAAACTTCGATCAGCTTAGCTCTCTTATCTCTTTTCGAGCACTGAAAAAAACACCTGTTCAACATCCGAATTGGTGCTACCGACAATGCCTGTTGCGAAGAATATGTAGTCTTCCATGTACGTCGCAGCCAGCGCTTGTACTTCATCTAGGAATGTAGCCGAAAACATACAAACACGACGGATTCCCTACAGAGAAACAAATAGTATTACATCAGTATAATCTCATACTCAAAAGCCATCGAGGACATACTTTCGGATGCATCGTTGGATGATTGACAATCTTTTCAACATTGGGACCGAAACCCATATCAAGCATTCGATCAGCTTCAACCAAAACTTAAAACCTGACTCCCGAGAAGTCAAATACTTCATGGTCGAAAACTCCTTGAATCGCCCCGCGGTCGCGACAAAAATATTGCACCCAGCTTGAAGATTTGACCGCTGATGGCTCGTGAGAGTTCCTCCATATATAATCACAGACTTTAAAACCGAACTGTAGGAGAATTTACACGCCTCGCGGTCAATTTGAACGCCCAATTCACGAGTGGGTGCGACAATTACAACTTCTGGCTTTTGCCCCATGGCATGAGGCGCACCAGCAACACCTTGTTCTAACAATATGTTCATAACCGGTACCAAGTACGCCGCCTGCATAAAAAAACGTAAAATTTTAGATGACTTAATCAACGAATATCACGAAGGGTTTATTGAGTATCTTAGATGCAATTGGACCTTTTAGTAGTCGCAATCACAGGCGTGCCCACTCAAAATTACTTTTACTTCAACTTACCCAGTTCATACCGACCCATTCAAATAAAGTAAGTACGAGGGCATCAAGGTTTCAAAATTACACAGCGTTAATTAATTGGATTACCGTTTTGCCGGAGCCCGTGACAGCACAAGCAATTAAATCTCTTTTGGCAAGAATAACTGCAACTGAAGCTTTCTGAACAGGTGTTGGTTTTATGTAGCCAGAATTCTTAATGTTTTGACGTAGTAGTTGGCGCAGGCCGGCTTCTTCGAATGATGTTATGTATTGAGGTACATCTTTTCCTGTAACCTGAAGCAAACCCAATAGATATTTTTAAATCATAAAATACAGTTTCGAGAAATGGCTTACCTGGAGGACGACTTTATCAAAATTGTTAAAGCGTACCCAAAGACGATGCCCTTAAACAGTTCCTTTTCATAGCATATCACAGCTTCCAGTCTGTATTGATCATGAGGCTTTCCATCTTCCGTGAAGCTGCAACATCAGGATCCCATGTATCCTACACAACATACTTTTTCGTCAAATTGAACTAACAGAGCTCAATAAGATCCCTGAACAGTATAAAAAAAGGTAGATTTAAGTGATCATGACCTGTCATTCATAGATTAGTACTACCAGCCAATTACGCAGACAGCGACAGAGTTGCTGTTTTGTAAATTAAAATATCAATTTGATTTGAAAAACAATAAAGGCGAATCGAGCAAGCTGACTAGAAAAAAAAGCTGATAAATGTAACTTGTGAATACAGCGAAAACAGACAATGAAAGAAACAATCTTTTGCAAAAAATTTTTTTATAAAAAGAATTTATTGACAATTCTCTGCACAACACAAATATTTTTGCAACTTTAAAAAAGGCATAATAGCCCTTTCAATAGTTGCCATGATTGACGGTGAAATAGGACTGAAACGAAATAGGACTGGAGAAATAGGACTGAAAATTTCCAGTCCTATTTCTACCGGAGAAATAGGACTGGGAGAAATAGGACTGACTTTTTAAAACTTTTAGGACAGTCCTATTTCTCCATGCCAGCAGTCCTATTTCTCCTTAGAAATAGTCCTATTTATTTTATTTTGTTCCAATAGGAACGATATGCCTCCAATCCGGTAGGCAACATATTGCGTAAGAGCGTCGGCTTATATCCATTTCCCTTTGTAAAAAGTCGATGGTGTTAATTCATAACTTAAATGGTTCACCAAATATTTATCTTTTATCCTATTTTAATTTAAATTGCAGGGGACCATTAAATATGTTATATCTAATATAGTTCATTTAATAAAATACTACAACGGCCACACCAGAAATATTTATTAAATTTTTCTTACTTTTTAGTGCATAAATAATTTTTCCAGTTGCACTCATGTTGTACTTGCTCATACAACTATCAGCAATGAATATCAAGCAAGTCTTACCATATCGGTAGCGCTCTAACCTGTGACACGGGTAGTCCTATGTTCGATTCTCCGTGGTTACATTTCTTCTGAGGTTTTTAATAATTATTCTATGAAAGAATTTTTGGGAGAAAACAATTACTGGTGTTTAGGGTAATACTTCTGAAATGGCAAATAATGGTAGTTCTGACTTCCCAATTTTCACATGCGGTTTCAGCATTTCAGCCAGTCAGTATTTAGATCTTCATGGTGTAGGTTGTCGACGGTGCTTCGAATGTGCCGTGAATGTGCCGTGAATGTGCTGTGAATGTGCTAATCATCTGTTGTTCGTGTCCAGCAGCCTGCCCAGTTCCTGCCCAGCTGCGGATTGTTTCTAAGGTTTCGCAAACCGTAAGTACATTTTCTACTTCACTAGTGCTGGGCCGTACCCGGACACATTGTATCAGGCTCGGAACGGATAGGCAACGGTTCGAGTGCTGGCATTGTTAATTTAAGTGTAAGGGCATTGAGACTTGTCACCTCAATGGGCACAGGTATCGGGATTGGTTTCACAGTGTCGTCGTGAAACCAACTGTCTGACCCAGGTCAGTGGACCTTCAGTTAAATAGATATCTTAGTCGGGACGTAGGCCGACTAGGATTAGAAATATTTACGATAGTTATTTAATTACATCTGCAAATTATGGGTATGCTACCTAACTATACTTCACGTCACTTAATGCTTTTACTTTTTTTATTGTGTTTCAACTGCTTATGTTTTACTAATTTTTTTTTTCTTTTTTTTCTCCTTTGTAGGTTTTGCGTGGCAATTTTTTACAGTTTACTCAGGCCGGTTTAACGTTTTTTTATTTCTTAAGTTCTTTTTTTGCCTTTTTCATTAATTTTATTTTTCTTTTTTCATAGGGAGCTCTGATCAACGAATTCTTAAACCGTTCTTCCGGACAATTGAAAGCTTTTGCTTTCTCTTATCACTCGTTTGGTAAATGGTTGGAAGGATTTAAACATGCAAGGTAAATTCATTTATAGTTATATGGAGTACATTGGTATAATTATTGCAATTTTATTTTTTTTAGAACAATCATCTTCTCGGGAATTGTGGCCACGAACCAAAACCATCAATCGGCACATTAGTTGTCGCTTGCACAACAAGTATTATCGTAATAATTCAAGCATAATGTATTACATTACATATTACATTAAAATAAAAAAGTCAATTGAGATTATGTAAGTTTATTTATAAAGTATGTTAATTTGTAAACATTCGTCAAATAAAATACATGTTACAAACAAACAAATTTTATTCAATTATAGACATATCTAGTTCATCATTAATATTATTTATAGCAACATTAAGGGCATGTGAGGAAACAATAGCGGGAAAAGATGATCTAAGCTCTAAAACTATTTCTTCTAGTAGATCCATTGTAGATAGCTGCAAAAACAATGATAAGCTATAGGGAAACTTTTTTTTCTTGTAAATTTAGAAAACATACCTCATTATTTTGATAGCGCGCCCAAAGCTGGAACAGTACGGAATTCTTAAGTTGGGTCTCTTTCTTCCGGTGAGCCCTTATTTTGTCATGGCAGAGTAGCGTGCTAGTAAGGGAAACTTTTTCGGCCAGTTTCCGCAATACCATTGTCATCTTGTAGAATTTTAAATTAGATCCGCCTGCCAACTACAAACATTTTTGTTATTAATTATTCATTACATATTATTGTTCAAATTTAAATTACCTTGTTCCATTGGTGGTGCATTCCTTCGCAGTCGTTATTGGTACGCGTTAAGATGTTGAAGCATGACCAGTTCTCAGGAGTCCAGAACTTGCCCCGAATCCAATTCCGCTCCATATAATCCATGAGTGCTGAAAGTTCGCTAGGTGCTGAGCTCTTCAACGCGCCAAACACACCAGGAATTTTACCAGCTACAAAAAATTAAAGTTCACAAATGTTATTTATGACAATTAAATATAACATTTGTGTGCTATTTACCTGGAAGATATGCAAGGCATAGCAGGCGAAACACAAAGTCTCGCACTGGATTCGGTCCCTTGTTGTTGTAGAGGGTGGCAAGGTGAAGATCCCGGACCTTTTTCAGAACGGCTTGGCACCAGTGGAAATTGCAGCCAAAGTGCTGGCAATCCACAAAGTGCCTGCGGACAGCCGTAAATATAGCACGTTCGAAATCGGTCACGATCCGCTGGACTCTAGGAAGGGGGATTATATCCTATTACAATATAAAATTTATTATTTTTACATAACAAACTATTTGTAAATGAGATAGTATCTATACCTTTATCTTCTCGAAGACAGCGCTATAGTCGGCTGCTCTTCTCCTGGTCATGCAAATCTCTTCTTTCTATTCGCCGCCGGCAACTATCTTCAACTTCCTCGGCTTTAGCACCCATAAATCTTCTTCATCAATTTTATTTCAAAGTCAATATAAATATTAACTTAATCCTTTGGCATACGTCACTTGATGAGTAATGCATGTCATGCTCGGCCATCCACTTCGGTGGTAGAATCCTCTTCTTGGTAAAGAAGTTGAGGAATTGTTAAAATGTTAAATTACAAATAATTTATTTTTCGCCCATCTACCGTTATCTACCATCTCCTCTCTCATCCATTCTCTTGTATCTCAACAGTTCTTCTTGCTCCTGGTGAGGAACTAGCTTTCATACAGGCGAAGATTCATTAACATTCTTCTACTATTCATAGTAAACTTAACCGCAAATGTTATTAAAAACCTCAGAAGAAATGTAATCACGGAGAATCGAACATAGGACTACCCGTGTCACAGGTTAGAGCGCTACCGATATGGTAAGACTTGCTTGTTATTCGTTGCTGATAGTTGTATGAGCAAGTACAACATGAGTGCAACTGGAAAAGTTATTTATGCACTAAAAAGTAAGAAAAATTTAATAAATATTTCTGGTGTGGCCGTTGTAGTATTTTATTAAATGAACTATATTAGATATAACATAATTAATGGTCCCCTGCAATTTAAATTAAAATAGGATAAAAGATAAATGTTTGGTGAACCATTTAAGTTATGAGTTAACACCATCGGCTTTTTACAAAGAGAAATGGATATAAGCCGACGCTCTTACGCAATATGTTGCCTACCGGATTGGAGGCATATCGTTCCTATTGGAACAAAATAAAATAAAATAAATAGGACTATTTCTAAGGAGAAATAGGACTGATGCCGAGGAGAAATAGGACTGCTGGCTTGGAGAAATAGGACTGTCCTAAAAGTTTTGAAAAGTCAGTCCTATTTCTCCCAGTCCTATTTCTCCGGTAGAAATAGGACTGGATATTTGCAGTCCTATTTCTCCAGTCCTATTTCGTTTTAGTCCTATTTCACCGGCTACCGTTGCCATCAACCCAGGCAGGGGGAGACACTGCTGTGACCCACCAGGGAGATTACCCGGTGATTGACTAAGAGAAGCCGGAAGAAGAGCTGAAGATTTGGAACATTTTTACTGGAGCGATTAACCTTTAATTCGGATTTGTGGGTAGCCACGTCGCCCTCCGTGAACACATCATCGGACTAAGCGGACCCCCACGTCCCCTTTCCGGCACAGGTCCCTCCAAACCTCGGTATACGTTATTTTTATATATACCGTACAGTAGGGGCATGACCCCCTACGGGCTTATTATGAGTCAAGGGGAAACGGGGCTACGGAAAGGAAGGGAGCCCAGATATGCACTTCAATTTCTGAATTTTAAATACCGTTTGGGGAATATGAATTAAGTGTAGAACTTCCATGTAGTGTATCCAAACGTAAAAATTAATTCATGACCTTGCCCCAAACAAGAAACCTTTTCAGATCAAAATTTATTGTTCATCTATGAGACAATAAAACACCATTAGCATAAAAACTCTTAATTCACATGTATAGTTCGTACCTTACATGATTCGTGAGTTGATTGCGAGCATATTCTTCTGTCAGAACTATAAAGGATTGCTGTTGTAACGGATTCATTAACACAAGGTGGTACTTCTCATTAGACAATTTGCATTACTCTATTACTTTACCTCACACCTTAATGGTAATGCACTCTCAGTGTTTTTTCAACTACAGGCTCACTCTTCCATCCTGTAACACTTCCAGACTTGACTTGAACCCCCGCTAAAATTCTGTGAATGCAAAATAATAGCATTAAAAATACTTTTTCGATAGACAAAAACCAAAAAAGTACCTAATCCATGTTTCATGTTGAACTCGTGCCATTTCTGTGTTTCCATACCACACCCATTTTCCGCCCAAATACAGTCCCACAATTCTTCAGTTCCTTCGCTGCATGGACTTATTACTAACAATTCTTTTAGTGCAGCACTAACAGAATTTAAATTTAACACACTGTCAGGTGGTGGACTGAATAATTAAACAATAAATAATTGTTTGTTAAAATTCTATACTTATTTGGAATTCTTATTTGAAAAGTTTAGGCACCTGACTGTGTTCACCTAATGCCAACTCATCCTCACGTTCAGTTAGGGATGAGTTTTGAAAAACCTCCTTCACTGTTTGGAAACTGTTTTGTTCCAATTTGTTCTTTTCCCCTAGCTGAGCTTGTAGACTCAAAAATTTGAGCTACAAAACACGAATGAATAAAAGCAAATAAATAGAATCATTACGTATTAGGCCTACCATCCTTAGCTTTGTTGTTATCTAATATTTTGTGTTGTTCCAATAACTGGGCCTGCAGCTTCATAATTTGATCTAATAAACAATAATTAATAATTGAAAACCAATATAATAATGTTTATACTTACCATTTTTTTGTTTTATTATCTTATCCATTTTTCAATTGTTCCTCCAGCCACCCGTTGTTCTCCAGCCACGCTACTCAATTAACTGCTAATGGGATACAATTAACTGAAATTGCTTACATGCCTGTAATAACGAAACCGACTGATAGATGGCTACGGGTAGAAAATAGAGAAAAAAGTGCGATTTTTTTTTTTTTTTATGTAAAACGGATTGCCATATAAAACGGATTGCCATAACTTTGTTATTGCTCATGGTTTCCATCTGCTTATACTGCCCTCAAGTGGAGCGTCCTGAAGCTAGATTTGACTTGAAAATGTTGTTCTCTAAAGAAAATAACAATAAGCTAGGTTCGTATAGTGTGATTTATGGATTGATACATGATAATGTTGAGAGACCAAGGTAAATAATAATGAAGTTTAAAGATTATATTAGAAGCACGTTTTGTAAATGGAAAAACGGAAAACTTGAAAGTGTCGTCTAAACAAGATTTGTAGGAATTGGACCCAAAAAATGAAGAGCCTGATAAAAAGCGAGGGCGCGTTGACGTCGGCGCTCTTAAATAGCAACTATCTTCGGAAGACGTTTTCATTTCTAGCTCATTGACCAATATTCTGTAAGGTTCGAAATCTATTCCTTACTTTTAATTGTTAGATAGTGATGAGTGAATTGTATTGTTGCACTGTGTTCGAGTATGCTACAAAGACCAAATTGACAATTGACGAAAGGAGACTTACGGAGACAGTCTGACCGAGATGGCAACTGAAGCTTGGAATTAGACTGAAGCTAGAAACACACTGACTGAAAGTTAAAGGTAGACTCGCTGGTGGCTAGAAGTAGACTGACTCAAAGCTTAAAACACACTGCTTGAAAGTTAAAAGTACGCTACTTGAAAGCTAAAAGTGGACTGCCTGTGATGACACTTGAAATTGGACTGCTTGGCAGTAAAAAGTAGACTGCACGGTAGAATTACTAAAAGTGGAATGCTGGCAATCTGGAAAAAGTACACCATTTATACGAAGAAGCAAGGTCGTTTAGGATTAAGTGTCCCAACGGGAATAAATATTCTGCGTGTAAATGTAACACCTATGTGAAGAAGTGACAAGTTTGAAGGCCAGAGCCACCGGCAGATGACCTGTTGGCGGAAGAGGGGAAAAAAGGGTTGCAAGCGTGGGAAATGTAAAGAGTACGGTTGGCCGTTCCTTACACAAGTATAACTGCACAAGTAAGTGTGCCGATAATCGATGACGAAGAAAAATGCGTTTTCAAACAGGGAAATCATGTAATGGTGCACCTCTATCAAATATTTTTACTTGTAAACAACTTCCCTTTTCTTTTAGAGGCAGCTCCGAACATCACATACTTGCGAATGCGCAGCGGGAAAAATGATTGCTTTACGTTCTCATTGATGATAATGAGATTACTATTTCTCCTATGCTATAATAAAAAAAATGGAAAATAAAGAATTCATGGAACATATTGGCTCCTGAAGCACAAACGAAAGCAGATTATTTCGATTTCTCGTGGCATTTCAACAAGAGAAAAAGCTACAAAACATAACAATCATCGGTACTACAAGGTATATAACGTTCACCTGATGATGGAAGGCTCAGCTTAACGAAGAAAAACAGCACCCTCCGACAAATGGTTAAGTTTAACGGCTGCAGAATGTTCACCTTCTCTATTGCTGTCACGCACATCAAGAAGACAAAACATAAAAGATCGTTCTCATCGCATAACATCCGACAATGGTTGGCCGTAACGCGCCAACGTCGTCCGTAATATTGTCGCGGGCACTTCCACAGACACGAATGAATTAACACATATACACTTCACTTTGATGATTATTCACCAATAATGGTGGCACGCTTACGCTTTGTTCTTTGTTTTACACGACAGGAACGCGGCGGCGGTTGAATTTTTCTTTCCTTAAGAGCCGCTTGCGATGGAGCACTAGTTTTTCATCGCTTTCGCTCGTCTGATTGCTGTGCTGTGTTTGCTCACCTGGTTGACGAATTTCTCGTGAACTTTGCCGTAGAAAGTGAAAGGCTATAATGTGAGTGGACGCAAATTAGACCTCATTTTCATAGAGCAGTTTCATTTTTATTGAATTCAATATAGGGCGCATTTTGGCGTCAGCCATTTGTTGAACCTTTTTAGTTCAACTTTTGGTCAAGGTTGACGCCAAAACGGAAGAGTTGACCAAAGGTTGAGAAATGGGAGGAGTTGAAGTTCAGCTGAAGGTCAACGGTGGTCTGGACCACGGTTGAAAAAGCTCTACTGTTCCAGTTGAACCTCCCACTGGCGTTGTCGCCAAAACGGTCGCCTAGTTGAACCATCTACCGGGCAGTTGACGCAAAAATACAAGTTCGCAAAAAAAGTTGAACTAAAAGTAGACACCAAAATGCGCCCATAGTAAGACACTGAGGAAGCACATTTTCACTGACTCATAAAAAAGGCCTTTCCTGGTCGAAAATAATTAAAATTGAATTGTCATTATTATTTGCTTTGTTAACGTCAAGTGCAAAGCTTCCTTAAATTTCAGTGTAGTATGTGATGTGTAATTAGGTAACCAATAGCTCCTTGGCAATGTGCCTAAGTTGAAAACAAGACACGAAGGACGTCAAAAATCATTTATAAAGGCAAGTTCTTGCCAGAGATGTAGTTGGTCCTCTCGTAGTAAAGGTGAGGTTTTTTGTTCCTCTTTAACAAAAGCCATGCCTTAAGTATTGAAGTTTTATATGGATGTTCCTACGCAAATTATACATTCCAGTTTTGCTTGAACTATTTATTGCTTTGGTGAAAAGCGCTCCTATCCTACATAACAGTCAGCAGTCACCGCCTGGCATAGTTATAGCAGTAGGTAATGATTTTAATATATTTATTGAGCTTCTTGTAACTGTGAAAAAAATTGAAAATGTGATAAAGAAATAAATGGAATAATAGTAATAAATCAAGATTGAATTACAATAGTCTTTTTTTGTCCTTGCCTTAGACGATATTTAGTTTAATATTGTAATATTATTTCTATAAGCATTATTTATGTAAAAAGAAAAACATAAGTATTTTGCTTTTTCTGCGTCAGTAAAGATAGAACTAAAAGCGTAGCAAACAACGAACAAGTGGTCTTTATCTATGGTTTTGTGGCAAATTTTATTATTATTTATATAATAATTTTCTTATTAATCAGTGTATTAAGGGGTACTTTAGCGCACCTCAGAACTCCCATGGAGGAAGGAAGAAAGCCAAAAAATGGGAAACACTGTTTTAAAAACTTATTTTTCTACTAAATGAGCTGTATAAAGCAATAGATAGAGCATGTAAACGTGCAGAAACATTACAAATATCAATTCAAACAAAAAAGTTGTGATGGAGTGATGAGATGAGCAATTGATAACGCTGTTTGGAGATATGGTCCTAATTCTCTGGGTCCTATTTCTCCAGATCAAATTTTGGGGTCCTAAATCTCCGAGTCCTATTTCTCCAGGTCCTATTGATCCGGCTATCCCAAATTCATCGTTGTACAATTCGATGATATTGCTAGAAAAATTTTCTGATCGATTTAATGTATCCTATTCCGCCATTCGGTGAGAATCAAGTCCAGATGTGAAGGGAAAACTTGTTTTTGTTTTTATCTTACACCTGGAATTGTAAAGAAATACATGTCCGGGTTGATGGATACTAAGAGAAAATGGAAATTGTTAAAACAGTTTTTACTTTTCAATGAAAAATCAAACACTAAAATTAAAAGAAAACCTGCATGAAGCAGTGTCGGTAAAATAACCTTATTCCATTTATAATCACCACCTTCGGCTGCAGGATCTCTTGGCTTCATGGGTATTACGTTTGCAAAAAATTATGCCATTGTAAAGGAGAGAATGACGTTGCCATGTTGCCTCCAAAACGGAAAAGTCAAATTAAATACGGTGCTTTTACTTGTATAAGTGGGCGAAAGACAAACGTATTTAAATGGAATAATTGTGTATTAATGCCCAATAAGCAGCGGGTGCCGTGAACAAGTAAGGCTGCACGAATTAAAGAACGGAAGAGAATAGAGCTTTTAACTTGCTAATCAATTAATTAGAGCATACATGAATATGAGAGAACTCAGACATATACCGGAATGTTACTCAAGGGGTAAGCTTACTCTTCGGCTTTGCGAGAATGAGATAGCGGGCTCGACGGAAGTGCAGAAGAAGCCCAAGTAGAAATAAACAGAACGTAAACACTGGCACACGGGACTTAGCAGAACGTAACCAACTAACACAAGATAGGCTCTCTCACCGACCGACTGACTCTTGGGAGTTACAGAAGGCTTTTTATATATTAGCCACCAACCGTGGGGACCATACGGGGCAGTGTTAGAGTTTGCGCGGGCAAAGTCGGATAGTATCGTAAGAAGAGTCGGTAAGCAGAGGCTTCGCATAGCGACTCATTGGATTCCCTAAGCTTCGTAATCCCGTTATTTCAGATTGCCTCCGGCAATCCAAAAGAAATTTGGGGCATCCTCGGTCGGTTAGTCTGTGCCCACACAACAATTGAAAGCCAAAAATCATCCTAAGTCCGTCCCACTAGGACAACCAGGACAGGACTGATATAGGCGCGAAAATAGATGTACAGTAGCCAAGTTTGTTGTCTATGAAATCACTGTATCTGTTCTTGACGTCTTTAGTCCCACATTTGGCCAAATCCTGTGTTGCCAGTTTTGACATACATGTAATTCAAACGTAGAATGTTCAAAGTTTATTCTTTACAACTAAACTGGTAAGTAAATTGATACTGTAAGTTTCACTGAAATGAGGGAGTAAGAAAAACATATCTTATTTTGCATAAAAATATTATCTCAAATAATTCATTTTCTTAAAAAATTTACAAATCATACTTAAGTTTCAAAATCTAAAACAAAATTGCCTAATTTGTTTAATAACTTTTGAAGGATCGATGGTCTAACTTGTTTTCGCCTTTTTTTGTTTGAAGAAATTTTTTAGACCTGTTGTCGAAAAAAAACTCAAGTATTTTTCTATGTTTCTATTGTATTGTTTTAAAATAATGATGTTTATATGTATAGAATAGTCCAGTGGAAAGGGTGTCCGAATGTGATGCGGGAGACCCGAGTTCAATACCAGCCACATACACAACTTTTAAAATTAAATTATTGAACGGTACAAAAGTGGTCCAGTTCACCGCCTGAACTGGTTGTGGACGACTGGTTAAAGATGCACACGGGCTGCGTTTCTGCCGGACATCTAGATGTGTAGAAGGCAGCGAAAACACGTCATATAAGAATTTCGCCACGTCTTATGAACGTCCTAGTGGTCCAGTGAGGACCAAAAATGGTCATCTAAAGGACATCAGTGTGCTGTGTGGGTGGTTAGTAGAAACTCCTTCCAATCCAATTTCAAGTGCCGACCAGCAAACAAATAAAAATGAAACAATTGCTACTGCTGAAGGAGGGGGAATGGAGATTTACAACAACATTTTAATATTAGGCCACAGAATCCGGGGGGCATAGCCTGCGCAAGAGAGTAATAGGAAGATAGAGATAAAAAAAAGTATACTTTAAAATTCTCGAACCAATTGGTAAAGGTTCCGAGACCTGATTTTTCGGCTGCTGAAATGACGATTGCAGATGTCCCTGTACGTTACTTTGATTGGGTTCAGTCGCGGAATGTTAATTTATGGCTTCTGTAGGGCTTCCGTGTATGCAGGATTGGTTTGATGCTTGTACTTAAAAAAAATCGACGTCTTGGTAGCGGAGAGCGTCAGGCAAGTCGCGTTGCGGGTTGACTATGGATGCTTCGACCGGTCGCCAAGTGTTGTTGCAGTAGGTAGAGGCTTGTCTTTGAAATTAACGATTCCACCAGCACAGTAGCATGGCTTTAATCTCGTGAGTTCCCAAAGAGATCGGTCAAGAGTATAATTGTAAGGCGTGTGGTCCTTTGCCCCCTTCAACAAATGCCCCCGTGGGTGGTGGACGATTGGCTCTCACGCCATTACAGTTGTCCCCCCCCCCCATTGTGAAATATATCGCGTTTAATTTTCAACTAAATTCTACAAATAAAGAGGAGAAACAGAAAATCTGATTTTCTGTTTCTCCTCTTTATTTGTAGAATTTAATGTAAAAGATGGTGGAAGTTGCGGATTTCGGCGAGTTCGCTGGCTATGTCTAGTTATTGGTGAATCGCCATCATCTGACAGGAGTTGAGGCAGTCGTCTGACGCGAAGTGAGGGGCGACGTGCGGCTGAAAAGGACGTTTCCTATGTTGAACTGGCATTAACAACAGACATCGGAGTAGGGTTTACACAAGACCTCGTCAACAACCGTCGTCTTGGATACACCGTGGGTCTTTCCTCGACGGGAGAAAAGTTAGAGACCCACCTATCAGCAACTTGCTGGGAAAATAAACCGGTCTTATTTCATGTGTTAGAATAATAACATATTGTTCTATATTTACGTTAGGTTCCGTGAAATTCCTACATAGTTGCAGAAATTCCCGTAGGCTTATTTCCCCTTCAATGAAGCAGTTTTTTCTTTTTTTTTCTCCACCATTTCGTCCTTTTTCCGCTGTCGCACTGGTTTTGGCCTCGTGGAACGCCTGTCTGCTAATTGGGCCTCATAGTCCCGAAATTTCGCATTTTCGGCTTCTTTGAAGAAAGCTTATAAATAATAAAGTAAAGCATTATTAAATTCTAAGGTTAGGTGATTATTCTTTACTTACACAGGAAAACCCAAACGTTGAGATGTGAACCTCCCATGCGTTTGTTTAACCATGAGTGCCATGATTCGACAAAATTATTGGTCCGGTGTGTCATCCGAAAACGCTGAAGACTTTCGGAGAGACCTCGCCGATCCAGTACAAGAGGAAGTAGGCATTCAGTTTCTTGATTCCTTCCTGGATTGCTTTTTAGTTTCCCGTCGAAGGCCATTTGCATAGTGCTCGTGAATGTCCTAGAAAAATTTTCACTTTTAACTTGTTTTGGTTTGAATAGAAATAACAGGAGCTTACTTCGTATCCTGCCAAAATCCTATTTGCTGGTAAAAGGGCCAGAGCGATGATTTCCTTTACGTATTTCCCGATTGTTGGATGGTTGGAGTACGCATTTTGAAGGCCATGTTTCTGCACCGTTCTCCATATAGCCTAAGAATTCAAAGTAGGTAATTAAACACATAAAAAGCAACTAGTAAATCAATACCTTCGAATAGTGAAAGAAACAGGCGACAGCTTCGCTTCCATGAAACGCTGCAGTTAGAGACCCCCGGATTGCTGCCTCATAGTCGCACATGACCAGATCCTAGCCTATGAAATGATCGGGATTTAATTGATCAAAAACGTCAATAAGTAGTTGATAGGAAAACTAGCGCTTCTTTGCCTTCAGCGACTTTCACGTGACCTCGATCAAACTGGCCGCCTTCAAATGCATCACTAAGAAATAATGAAAGTAAAATGTAGCATCCGTTTAAAACAAAATACATTGTAAATGCATTGCCAGTACTCAGGATATTGTTGTATTAAATCATGTTACAGTTTCTTCCATTTATACAAACAATTGCGCAGGGAAAGTACAACAAAGACCTACAAAATACATACACATATCATAATACTATTTACATACACTCGCGAAGGGAAGCCAGCAGTAACGTAGAGCTCCTTCTTAAAGGACTTACGCGAGGGCGGCCACCTAACAGCAGAGCCCCCTCTTAGCGTCCTATCGGACATCGGGCCAAATCCCGACTCCCAGTGTAAATAAAAGAGAGGCCAGAGGTCCATTCATGTTCGACCTGACCTCTAGAGGTGGAAAGACAGTAATAAGGAAAACAAACACGGTAATAAGGTACGTCAATAGAGGGCAGAACTTGCAGCGCAGACCAAAGAGGGCAACAGTTGCAACAATCAGCTACTTCCAGAATCGACTAGGGGATTGGTGGTTGTCGTCTGCGCTTGGCCCGCTGCATCCTACGTTGCATTGCTTTGCCGTATCCGATAGGAACGCCTTGATGCCTATGATAACAAATCTTTAAATATCTTAGAAATCTTTAACATACAGTGGCTAGATACTTACTCACGACGAACGGCATCGAAAACCACTTTAGGTCGTTTACGATCAAGTCCGACTGCATCAACGCATACGTTGACTACGTGTCTGTGGGTGAGGATTGTGGGGGTTGTCTCCCTGCCTGAAAAACAGTCCAGATTCCATGTCAGATTTAATCCGGGCGTTGCAACCACCGTTTGCTTTTTTGTGGTTTTTGCAGTGGTAAATTATGGAATACGCTCTACCAAAAATGGTAGAAATAAAATATATTTATTTTTTTAATTGTTTCATTATCTCAAATAAATTCGTCCTAAGTCCTCTTCTGCAAGTGGTAAACGAAGCCTTTTTTGGAATTGTAACGAGTTCCGTTATATTTCACATCTTTAACTGGTTCGACAGTAGGATACTCGTCTTCTTCAAAAAGCATTTTGGTTTGACGCGAGAGATAGAAATGGGAAGATGCGCTAGGCGTGTAAAAGAAGACTGCATGCAAAAAATTGCATTTTTTTTCTTTTTAGTTACTATATATACTTTTTCAAACGTTATCTCTTTTTGCGCCATACGGCAAAAATGAAACGGAGATAACGCGGAAACAGGTCTCTGGAGAACGATCACAGTCGCTTTGCTTGTCTTTTTCCTCTGCCGACATTTCTTGCAGTTAACTAAGAAGGAAAATCGTAAGTGATAATGGGCTTGTCCCACGAAATTGATCGTGATGTGTTTGATTGATTTCCATCTGCCGCAGATATATCCAGGAAAGTTAAAAGCTGCCTTTTTATCACTCATCGTTTGTAGTCCATTTTCGTGTGTGAAGTGCGTGTGGCAGGCTCGCAGAGACCGTCGGAGAATTGGAGAAGTCCGACTCCACTTGGGTTGTTGCAGTTGCATATTGTGGTCTGGAATACATTTGCCGGTGAGAGGGTAAACGTGAAGAACAGCAGGATCTAGGGTAATCGTAAAAACATATCCGTTTTACTTACATATTCCTTGGCAGTACTTTCGGATAACGGTCGCAATGGGAGGAGTTAAAGAGAAAATATGGTAATGCTGCTGTGGTGTGAAGGTGAGGAAAGGGTACGCGGTGAAGTGACTGTAGAGGCAGAAGAAAGAAACTGGCGATGTAGCTGCTGTGACGTACGTTCGCGTACTTTTTTTGTATCCATTTTTATTCTGGCGAGAGGGAATTCGGGGGTAGTTGGTTTCTCGAAGGGGAGTTTACACGACGAATGGGTAATTTTAACTCTGGCGGGAGCGTGAAGAGGGACATGCCGGGGGAAGGAGTGTGTTCATGTAAAGGGTAGCTAGGGGAGATTCTCCTTGAGTATAAGGGTGTTCGTAACTTATCCGTTTTTATCCGGAGCATCTTAAGGGGTGAAAGGAAGGGAAGTGGTCTGCGTGATAACCGTGCCATGCAGTGTCGTAAACATGAGTGGGGGGTTAAAATGGAATTTGAGGAGCAGGCAGTGTGGTAATTTGTTCATATGGCAATGTAGGGAAGATGAGGAAATTATTGACGGCGCACTTTACTGTTGCCCGTGGCGTACCCTCGGGGCATCGGCAGAGGGAAGAGAAATTTAGCGAAGGAAGCTGGCTATGAGCGGTGTGAAACAGCTAAAGAAATGGATAGTGGAAGACGGCTTAGAATCGATATGTGCGATGCGGGAATTTTAACCGCGTTGATCTATAGTATCTTCCGCTTTTTTGTATATGTATATATATCTACTCTGTTGTTGTTTGTTGTGTTTTTATTTATTCTTTGTATGTTGGCTTGTTTGTTTGGTTTTTTGTGCTGTTGTTGTTTTTTTAGATACTTTACGACACTTTTATTTTTAGTACTAGTTTTTTTCCTACATGCGTTAGTTGAGCCGTTCATTTCCAGGAGCAAGCAAAAGAGAGAGAAAAAGAGACGAAGATTTTTTTGTTTTGATTGCTTGTTTCTGTAATTATTTTTTTGTTGCAGTTATTTGTACATTTACATTATTGGGTACGAAATAATTGCTAGTACAATTGAAACTATGAATAGAAAAATCTCCCTGTTGATGGAGATCCGTCCATGGCTGGTGTATGGAGGGTTGATAGGCAGCAGCGTTAGCATCCTTGTGGACATCCTGCTCTAAGCTGCTGGCGGCCATTCTGCTCAAGGAGAACCAAACGGCGCCCATTACCGTTCGCTGGTTACCGGTTGCTGTAGCTACGTACCGATCAAGGGCGAAGATGTTATTCAAATAGGAGAGTCCCTTTGCGTAGTGGGTGACGCTCGATAGTGAGTTTTGGTTGAGGAAGTATTGGTCTAGGTCATCGTCAGAGAGGAACTGGCACAGTTCTTCCGACGAGGAGCAGACGTCCGGGAGACTTACGATCTCGCTGCCGTCCGTGGTTTCCGGGTCGATGATCTTGTTCAGGTTTAGGCTCTCCAGCCCCCAAACATCCTCGATGATACTCCAGTCCTTCTCGGAGATATTTTTGAGGGCAATGTTATTAACGCTGAACGAATGGCAGATTGGGTGAGCAGAGACGTCATGGCTAGAGACTACCTAATTCCCACAATAGAATGTCAGCAACAATATTTTTAATTAACTGCCATACTGCCCACTAGATATGGAAGAGCCTGTCAATCCAACACCTGCCTAACGCTGTTGTGAATCAACATGTACTTTAACAAAAATTCCCAAATAACTGAAATCGAGACCATAACATCAAAGATACATGACGTTGACGCACCTGTGAGTGCTATCCAAATCATCTCCAAGATATATGCACCATACCTCCAAGCTATCGCATCTTTATAACAGCCTGAGTCAATGTACCAGCAGAAGAAAGAACTTTGTCTCTTCTTACATCACGATTCTTAAAAGAAGAAAGCATGGTCAAACGATGACAAAAGTAGAGCAAGACTAAACGGACATCGCTTTGTCGGCACGCAATTTTCCAAATTAAATGTATCTGAAGCGACGATATGCGCTCTGAGAGGAAGTAGAAGCCGAGAAGGTAGAGGTCGATGGGTCATCAAGACGGTACAGCCCCTATTTGCAGCCTTCACATTGCATAGATTGCAACAGAGTCCATCACACAATAAAAGTATGTCAAAACCGCAAACGTGACGAGTTTGACGCACAGCAGAGAGACGAACGTGCAGCAGTGATGATTGATCAGCGACGCCCACCTGACGATAACAGCTTCATGTGTGATACAACATCTTTTATCACTCGGAGTTCAGACAATTGGTTTGCTGATTCCGGTGCCACACATCACATGTCAGGCCAACAACAATAGTTTAAGAACTTAACAACAGTAAAATCCAACTTATGGTCTGTGAATAGCGTTGGTGGTACGCGACTGGTGGTGCAGTCATGGAGAAATAGAATTTACTGCAAAGGTCAATGGAGTAAAGGGCGTTACGACGGTCAATATGGTTCTTTTCGTTCCAGATCTAGGAACCAACCTTCTATCCATCACGGATGTAACAGAAGTTGGTGTAACTGTGCATTTTGTCGAATCAAGTGTAACCTTTAATCGCAATGACAGCGTGCTTAGTTAGGAAGAAGAATCGACAGGAAACTCTATCATCTACACATTTCTGTAAACCCGCCACTTGAATCTGCCTTATTTGTGGGACCACCGCCACCGTCTATCGAAGTATGGCAACAACGATTTGCGTTGAGAGAGAGAAAGAAATTGGACTCGAAAAGCACAAAGTGCTACATTGTCGGATATTCAACTAGCCAAAAGGCGTATAGGTTTTGGGACCCTAAAACCAAGAAAATCAAGATCAACAAGGAAGTAATTTTTAACGAACAAATCTATCACGTCCCAATGCCAGCATCCAAAACAGACAACAGACAACACCAACAGCCTGAAATGCTGCACACCAAATCTTCTAAGTGCCACACCCTAGTCAAATGAAATTAGGCAACCACCAGTAGCCATTCAGGTATTGGAAGAGAGTAGTAATACAGAACCTTTTTTGTCAATCGTCAATCAAGGACCAGCAGATGTTCCGCTTGCCATACACAGTAAGGAAGCCACAATGCCAGCACTCCAGCACCATCGTCATTCTCTTTATCCCTTACGAGTACGATAACACAAAAGGTAATAGGATGAGGCACTTCAATCTCTCATTCGAATCAATGAACTGACGATCAACTATGGAAGCACGCTAATCAAGATGTATACAACTACTTAATCACTCTCAAATTCCCAAGCATTTTCCACTCGGTTGGTCCCCGATAAAAACCCCGTTGAATCTTTAAAATCAAACCAGGAGAACATGAGGCATACCCACGCTACAAAGCAAGACTGGTTGCCAAAGGTTTCACGCAACGATTTGGACTAGAATTATGACAAAACATTTATGCTCCCGTAGCCAAACAAGACACCCTAAGAGTGGTGTTGTCTTATGTTATAACACGCGACATTGAAATGCACCAATTCGACATCAAAACTGCCTTCCTTTACGGTCAGCTGGACGAAGAAGTTTACTTGGAGCACCCAGAAGGTTTTACTGTGGACGGACAAGAAAAACTGTATTGCCATCTGCACAAATGTCTTTACGGTCTGAAGCAGGCTTCTCGCGTATGGAACCGCCATTTCGAGTTTTTTTTAAGGAAATCTAAGGACTCAAACAAAGCAATTCGGACGCTTGCCTCTACCTTCGGCGCCAAGAACAAGAACTTGTGATAGTGGTTATCTGGGTAGACGATGGCCTGATCTGCAGCAGCAGCACTTATTGTATCCTTGAAATAATTCAATATTTAGGCATTTCAAGATGAGATATTCAGAAGGAAACCATTTTGTTGGGCTGCCAATCACCCGGAATAAAAAGGAGAAAACTCTCTGTGTGTCACAACCCGACTAACCCAGAAAGATCCTTAAACGTTTTCAAATGGACAAATGCAACCCAATTATTCTGCCGGTTACCCCTAACTTCACTCAATAGGCCTAACCAATGTGACAGGACATTCAAAGTCCCATTTAAGGAGGCCATCGGCTCATTATCTCCTGATCTCATCACGACCGGAAATAGCATTCGCCATCAACCAAGCATCACAATTCAGCGAGCAGCGTCAACCCCATCACTGGTTGGCAGTCAAAAGGAATTTTTCCTACCTGCACGGCACCTGCAACTATGGTGTCCGTTTTAGTCCAATCATAAATCCTATTACTGTTTATACAGACTCTGATTACGCTGGAAACATACACACACGGAAGTCAACTTCAGGATTCATTTTCATCCTCAATGGAGGCCCGGTTGCTTGGACCCGTCACCGTCAAAAATGCGTAGCCCTTTCCACCACGGAAGCCAAATTTGTTGCGGCATTTGAAGCAGCCAAAGCAAGTATATAGTTCCGTTGCTTGCTGCTAGAAATGATCCCAGAATGGAGCGGATGTTTACCTTTAATGTGCAACAACCTGTCATCGGTCGAACTAATTGGAAATCCCAAACTTCACATTAAAACAAAACACATTGACGTACGTTACCAATTCATCAGAGAACAACCAGATGCGATGGAAACTGAGATTAAGTACACTCACACCAGCCAACAACTTGCGGACCCATTTACAAAAGCTCTTCCAAATACACGTTTCTCTGAACTACGAGAAAGAGTCGAAGTAACAAATGTACCCTATATCTAATTTTTTTTAAATTTGATTTACAAATAATTATGCTGATACTTGTAGAAGAGAAATCATCACAGCAAATTCTCTGTTTGTAGAAGCTATGTATTTTGTTTGTTCATATTACATGGTTGAAGAGTAGTGACAGAAATGGACAAACATGTTAATGTTATTCACTAGATGTCAGCACAAGTTTTCCCTTAACTATCATCATAACTGGATTGTTTAATCTTTTGTTTTCTCTCTGACGTTCTCTTTTCTTTCAAAGAAGGTGTCAGGTGTGATTTTGCTCTTTTTTGCCTGGAATTCATCTCTTGCGCTATACTCTGATACTATTTCTATATCTGTTCGAGTGATATTACTCAGGTAATAATTCAATGTAATGTAATTGTGTGTTCATATACTAAATCACTATATTCAGCGAACCAATACGAGACCTTTTCAGACAGAAGCCCCGTGTAATGGTGCCATTCTTATATTTTCAATGGAACTCGCGATGTGTTTTACCAACAATGATGAACATATTTTACAGGCAAGGGCATTATAATACAAAAGGAAATTGGAATGCAAGAAGAACAGAAATACAATTCAGAAACACAAAATAAAAGGAGATAAGCGTAATTCGAACTTACCGTGGTAGCACGAGCAAGACAAACCGAAGGGAAACGAAACGAATGAGACGTAATACAATTCGTTTACACGTCGACGAGACACAGGTAGGGGTTCGAATGGTTAATGCGGATAACGATTGAACTGTACATGAAAACATCAAGGTTCGGAGTAAGTTTAATTAAGTCAAACTAATTTACGAAACACTAACGTAAAAGTATTGTTTACAACACAAGTCTACTAATGAAGAAAAAGGCAACTAGATGACTTGGAGACAGCTACTGGACTCGGTGACAATTTCTTGGCTGATCTTCCTTAGTTTCTGGGTTCTCCATAAAACTTCGTGCTTTGGCAACGTGGTGTTGTTCGAAAATGTGCATCGCGCGTGCAACCAAACAAAAGATGTGTCTTACATGGCGTGATGCTGATGACGTATGGATAAGTCACATGTGTGAATCAGCTAGCAGGTGTTCATCTAGGTCACCCGTGTTGCACATATTGTGTTGCAACTAACAAGTCTAGACTTGGTAATAACGGCAATTAATAAAGATGCCAGGAAGGAGAATACATCGTAGACGTATATTTGGTTTTCTTACACTAGCATGGAATGACGGTCGACGGGGAGGTTTAGAGACCAGGAGCCTTGACACCTTTAATTCCTGTCTCAGTAGCAGAGCGGCGACGTACCCAGAATGCCTACAGAATTGCAGCCAACCAAACTCACAACTTTTCACCAAAGCCCACTAATTGTCCTCCAACTCGCAGTTATCAGACCTCATCCAATCGATCTTCAACAGGCTCCTTGTCAGCTCAAAATGCCTTTCGTCCTTTCTGTTCAAGTGTCAAGGCGAGGATAAGCTAGAAAACTGTGGTAAAATTTACATCTTTGGTGATAAGAGAAATTTTTGTTAGCTTTCAGTGCCAAGTACCTGTTGTGTTTTGGGTGTTTTGGTACGGAACATTCCGCTAGGTTTCGTGCCGAGAAGAAAGCTCGTAGATATTCAGAATGCCGTCTTCATTCCCACAGCCTTCTCTACGACCCAACCATAGTATCTAGTAGTCCACCGTCAGAAGCATCTAGATCATCGACGGTGCTAACCGGAAATCTGATACTACGAGTTGCCATGGGAATGATGCAGCTTAAGGTCCTGGATTGCTATTGAAATTCAGTTTGGGCAAACGTTTTCGTATACCAGGGAAGCGACTCTACTTTGACAATACTGGGATTCATTAATGTCCCGTAAACCGATGTTTGTCAGATCCTGACAGTGGATAGTGCTCGGGTGTGGCGAATCGCTACTCATCACAATGCCTAAAGTTCCAGCGAGATATTGTATCTGTCATACTTCTCTTCCTGCTGCTGCTAGCGAAACTTCTGTGGCGAAATGGACGACCTTGAAGCTGCATTGCGCACGTTTTGTGGATCTTCTGGTCACGGAAACAGGTGGAAGAGTCGATATTGCAACAATTGAATAAGTCAGGTTGCGGGGTTTCAAGTTTATTTTAAAATCGGCACCAACATTACAAAAATCTGCACAACTAGTACTTGTGACGGCTAAAGGGGGACTCTCTTCGGGCAGCTGGGGCGCGGGTTTTTATACCACGCTTTAGCTTGGGGACGCCAAAGTTAGCGTAGGGACGCTAAAGTTTGCGTGGGGTCAAAGAACAGAAACAGACTGTTACGCGAGAAGCGGGGTCAACTGATTTATTTCCTGTCGTTGACACCCTGTTGTGCGTAAAAAAGGGTAATAAAAAAAAACGAGACAAGAGAGTCAGTGGGGGGGCGGAGGGGGAAAAATCGACATATGCAATACATCACACAGTCTAGTTTATCGTGAGTCCTTACATGACTCCCCTCCTTGGAAGATTGCGTCCCGCAATCTATTTTTCAAGAAACAACAGTTGCAGTAGGAGTTGGACAGCTAAAACAGAAACATTTGTGAACCATTGTCGCCTTGGTCTTCGTTCTCAGAAGACACAGGAATTTTTACTTGAAACGGAAAATTGCGAACAGAACAAAATACACCTATAAACGAACATCAAAATAGCGCGGGTCTCAGTGTGGCGTGTTCCGTTGAAGGACTCAGAGGCCCTCGAGCACGGGGCTCGGTACAATAAATCTGAGCTAAAGTGTCTAAACCTAGACAGTCTTTAAGAATCAGATTCATAACAACAAAGCAAAGAATATGGAAAAAGTGAGTAGCGACGCGGGCGTCGAGGAGCGCGGAGCTCCGTGTGGCGTGTTCCGTTATAGGACTCAGAGGCCCTCGAGCACGGGGCTCGGTACAATAAATCTGAGTTAAAGCGTCTAAACCTAGACAGTCTTTAAGAATCAGATTCATAACAACAAAGCAAAGAATATGGAAAAAGTGAGTAGCGACGCGGGCGTCGAGAAGCGCGGAGCTCCGTGTGGCGTGTTCCGTTGAAGGACTCAGAGGCCCTCGAGCATGGAGCTCGATACAGATACAATTGCCTCTGTATAAGGTGTGCCTAAACCTAGAGCACAGCTTCAGCAACAGAAAGGTCAATAAGTGAAGGAGCGAGGCTGTAACCCCAATAAAACTTCAGATGTCCAAGCAAAAATAACATAAAGGGTCGTTGGTTACTAAGATGTCCTGTTTTTGTTTAAATTAATAAATTGGGAGCGGAAAAGGGTAGAAGCAAGACGAGTTGAGAGTTTTTTTTTTCTTTTACCGCGGTGTCTGTAAATGTTATGGTGCCGATGATCTAAGGGATACTACTTTTAAATGCAAGAGAGGTTGGAGAGTTGTGGGAGCGTCTATTGTAGCGTTGGTATTCTGGTGTCGGTTTCGTCAATTTTCCGTGCGGGTGTCGGTGTTGAAGGGTTAGGCGGCAGGGCAGAGAAGCGCGCTCCGTCTTAGCGCGAAGGGCGACGGTGCTTCCGTGCAGTGTAAGCTACCATGTTTCTTGATTTTCGCCGTTGATCGCGGTCGATCGCTATTTTGAATTTTTTCAGATCCTTGTGTAGCGTTCAGGACGCTTAAGATGTCGCTTAGCGCCTTCTGTGTCTCGTTTTGTGGCCCTAAGGCGTGGAATAGCTTCACTTGGTCCAGAAATTTCCATTCCGAACTGTCACCGCGGTCAGAAAAGTGGTCGGCCTTAACTGCAATTGTTTGTTCGCCGATATCTTCTCCTGTCAACGTGACTAAAGTTGCGTTCTTGTTGTTTGTTTTGGGGAGGGATATGGCGAAAACAGGTCTTTCGGTAGCCCGATTTTCCCACGTTGGTGTCGTAGCATATTCATCCATAAGTATGCTGTTTTCTTTTTGATGCGTTTCCCTTTCTTCGCATTTTGACGGGCAGGAAGATGCTGTGCCCAATGTATCTTGGCTTGCGACGACACCAGTCGAAAAAGCGGTTCGAAATTTTTTAATTTTGAACGTTTTACTCACAAATTTTGTTATTTTCTTGATTTTTTCTATCAGCGACGCCTTCATTTTCTTCCTTGTTGCCTTAATAGCAGAATAATTTTCTTCAGTTCTCGTCATGTTCGGCGGAGAATTGGTCGAGAAAAGGTTTGGTAGCGCGTCCTAACGGCCAAGCTTCGGTCGGCGGGTTCGTCCTCGCTGCCACCACATGCAACAATTGAATAAGTCAGGTTGCGGGGTTTCAAGTTTATTTTAAAATCGGCACCAACATTACAAAAATCTGCACAACTAGTACTTGTGACGGCTAAAGGGGGACTCTCTTCGGGCAGCTGGGGCGCGGGTTTTTATACCACGCTTTAGCTTGGGGACGCCAAAGTTAGCGTAGGGACGCTAAAGTTTGCGTGGGGTCAAAGAACAGAAACAGACTGTTACGCGAGAAGCGGGGTCAACTGATTTATTTCCTGTCGTTGACACCCTGTTGTGCGTAAAAAAGGGTAATAAAAAAAAACGAGACAAGAGAGTCAGTGGGGGGGGCGGAGGGGGAAAAATCGACATATGCAATACATCACACAGTCTAGTTTATCGTGAGTCCTTACAATATCCTCATTGACACCTCTTACTCCATTATTATACTCCATATATATTACTATACTCCATACTTTCTTACCCTCATATTTTGGTTCCTCTTGAATCTAGAGTAGGGAAAGACTATGAGCCCACTGCTACCAGGAGGTGGCTGCTTCGAGGAGCTGTTCAAAATGGCGCCACCCTTGCCGCCGTACGTGCGCATAAGGCTACCAGTTTCGCTCAGCTAGAAGAGTGAACTTTCGAGTTGCGTCGCTTATGTGAAACACGTGATTTTGGAACTGAGTTCAAGTTAGTGAGCATGTTTGCAGACGATGGATCAGCTGTCGACATTTTGGAAGCAGAGACGGAAAAACTGGATGAAGGATTTAGTCCCTATCCCCTGGAGAACAGGAGAATCAAATCTGATTTGTTATCGGCAGATGGCACAGCAACGTCAGCGTGGGCTGCTTAAATGCTTTAGCAGAGATATCGCTTTCGAATGCTATTATCGAGCTCCTGTGCAGAAGACAGTCGACAAAGGTTACGCGTCTATTCTATCGGAAGAAGCTGCTGTTTCGCCGAAATAGTTCTTGGCTCATCATGGCGTGTATAGGGGTCGTTTCGCAAAGTTTTTGGTGCAGCAGAGCCTTTGCACGGGAAATGTCTAGACGGCGCCATCCTCAGTGGTCTATCCCACCAACTTTCTCTCCCGTTCAACTTGACCCAGATTGGAAAAGGCGCAGTATTCTGTGGCTCAGACGTCGAAGCAACGTTCTGTCGTTTTCGAAATGTCTCTGATGCCAATTATGTCTGCTTGTTGCGGCATGATTTTGAATCATCAAAACCTATTGTGTGCCGGATGGATCGGCTGCCTTTCGGTGGGACACGTTCGCCTTTTATTGCTATTCACACCACTCGTCGAGTCGTTATGGATGCACAGATGGGACAAGAGGCCGACGACACTGTTAAGAAAAGGATATGTTGACGACTATTTGGAAATACACCAAATCAGTTGTTGAAGTGGTGAACGGAGCTAAAATTGTAAGAAAGGCTTTGACTGCAGCAGATTTACATTTCCAATACTGAATCTCTAACTCAATCGAGTTTGTCCGAAAGATGCATGAGAGGATAGATTCGACTTTCGAAAATGCATCGGATTTTCTATTGACAGACAACGGTAGTGAGAAAGTGCTTGGTGTAGTGCGGAATGTGCGACGTGACACGTTAGGTTTTAGAGATGGCAATCTGGGTGAGAAATATTATGACTTGTTTCAGCCTCACCACTAAAGTTGCGCCCATCTTCGACCCCCTAGCGATCGCTGTGCCACTGATAGAAAAGGAAAGATCCGGCTTAGAGAACTTGGACTCGTCTGAGGGGGTCTGACCCTGCGGATGAAAATGACCGTGCTTGGTGGTCCTGATTTGTGACAATGCGTGAACTCAACCATGTCTCTATTGCTCATTGTTTCTTTCCAGAGCAATCCGAGATCGAATGTTCCCAGTTGCATGGGTTCGGTGACGCATCACAAGAGGCTTGTGTTGCAGTGATGTATCTCCGCAACACATATTGTTCCGGCCAGATCCAAGTTCGTATTGTGGAAGCTAGTAGTAAGCCAGCATCGGAAAATACGCTTTCCGTGCTAAAACTGAGTTGAATGCAGCTCTCTTTAATGCTCGGATCATCTTATCTTTTCTATCGAACCATTATTCTTCTGGACAAACCATTATCACCGTATGCAACTGGATTTCAGCCATGGCGTCTTTCTACCAGATCTTGGTTTCTAACAGCATGGGTGAGATTCGGACTTTCAGAAACGGAATAATGGTGCTTATTCCCGGGCAAATTAATCCAGCGGGTTTTGCTACATGCTCTGACATAGGTCAGGAAGGACTGCCTAAGATGTGGTGAGACGGCCCCGAGTTTCTCTTTAAAGATGAGTCGGATCGGCCACAGGATCTACCATGCATGATCTCTTCGGTGAAATTAAAGCACACCAAAGAATACCATCTCCAAGCAGTCACTGAACAGTTTGGTTGGTCGTAATTATAGTTAGACAAATGTAATCTCTCGTCTTTCTTAAACTTGGAAGGCGATGCCATGGTGCTTGTTAGGCGGTGCCAGACGGAAGCTTTCTTTGATTCAGCATCTACAACGAGAGAAGGCCCTCCCGTCTTCTTCGCATCTTTTAGCACTGAGCCCTATGAGAGAGCGATTTGCTGCGCCTCGGTGGACGGAGTGGCCGTTCCAGATTGTCCTACGACACACTTCATCCCTTTTTGCTGCCCAACAAACATTCATTGACTGAGAGGCTCGTCAAGGTTCTGCATGAAAAAATGCATTACTCTGGAACCGACTACTTATGTGCCAAACCTTGCCAACATTTTTGGGTTATCCCTGTGAAAGGAGTGACCAAGAAAAATCGTCGACTTTGCCAGTTTCGTATCCAAAAACGAGCTGCTCCAAATGATGTATGATTTGCCTGTCATCCGGTTTATTCCTTTTCACCCCTTTTTCACATGTAGAACCGTGTACGTAGTCGTTGATTTCGGTGCCACACTTCGATAAGTTCTCGAGATTTTTGTACGCTCTACGAAGAGAGCTCTATACAGAGCATTGGAGTTAGAAAACGGAGCTATCCATTAACCGACAAATAAAGTACTCCTTACTGTTTTAGCACAATTAATAGGTTTTCTGAATGAAAGTCCCCTGAGATATTTTCTGAATGAAAGTTTCCTATAGCTATTTTGGGATCTGTGGACAAAGCTTTATTTGTCCGCTCTGGTTCCGCGACAGAAGTGGAAAACCGCGCAACCAAATCTATGAACGTGGAATATAGTTTAGCTCCTCGATCTAAACCAACCGTGCGGCCAATGGAAAATTCGTCACACAATCTAAGTGTATCCTGGAGATGATGTACTCATCCTGGACGTTAAGGTTCAAGCCGGAGACGGAGCTTATTCGCGAGCCGACCATCACTTATGTCTATTGGAACGAGCTCCCATAGCAGCCATTGCAGATTCAAAGGAAACTACGTCTACCGCTCAGATTACTACAATGCAAGCTGAATTTGGTTCCTATTTGAGAAGTTGTTTTCTGCGCCTACAAAAAACTCACACGAATTCTTCCGTTGGAGTATAGCCGGATTCGGGGGAGAATGTTACGGTGCAAATCATCGTTCCATATTTGCCTATCTGGCAACGGCTATTGTAATTTTCGAGTCTTTGCGCCAATTCTTATGTAACCCATCCTTTTCCCTGTTGTATTCTGTTATATCTGGCACTTTGCTGAAACCACGCTGCCTGACGTGTCTTAGCTGTTTAGTTAGTCAATCTTCTGAAATTGCCTTTATTCTCAGTTATTGTGAGAGTTTTTTCTTTTTCCTGGTAAGTTCTTTGCACTTGCCTGTGCCTGTGCTGATTTCTAATGCAGTGGGTTCCGTTATTCTACTACCGATGATTCATCTATCTGTGTTATCACGAACATGTTAATTTGTTCAGCGTTTTATCATGCAAGTTTCCAGCTTATAGACGTCACTTGAGTGCGTTGTCCATCAGTCGAGGTGGCAACTAGCTGTCATTAATGCCTTCCTAGGTATCTTGGTCTTCCGATTTCTTGTTTGGGTGGTTTTTAATCATTCTTGTGCTTGTAGATACCACGCGTAAAGACATTCAGGCTGATAAGCACTTGTCTTGAAGAAGTCAAAAATACATTCAACACTGCCCACTGCCTACAACAGTGGGGCCATTTATCTACAGGCTTTGAGTTTTCTAAAACCATCTACAAAACAGGAGGATACCTCCGTCCCAGTTCCTGGCTTCAATACATTTTACCTTTATACATTTAAGAGAAATGACAATGACAATGATAATGACCACAAAATGAAAACCTAGAAAAAAGGTTATCTTCTGCTTGCAGTCTGCGTCTTGTCCAACGATTCTACGGCAAACTACTGTGGAATGATTTTAATTGCCACCTGTGCAACCATTTCATATGCCAATTAGCGTACAACCGTTTAAAAAAATATGAAGCTTATAGAAAACCAAGAGAACTTTTCTCACACTGGGCTGTTGCAGCGAATCGAGTTTCATGACAGCCCAGCGTGAAACTTAACAGCACAAATAACATAAAATTATCATAAAAAGAGACACAGTGGAATATAGCCAAATGATGAGTTTCCTCTCGAGAAAACATGCCCATTTCGTTTCAGAATACCAAATACATGGCTGCGTTTCGTTTAAAACTAAGAAGGAAATTTCTGGAAAAATTTTCAATGGTGCCAAGATCAATCGAAAATCTTTGTACACCCGATCGCAGAACCACGGTCTAACAGGAGAGGTACTCACACGACAGAGAATCCAAATGTAGGGGAGACCGGACCTATCTTGGACGCTGTACCAAGTTGTACAGTGCCAAGGAAAATTCAGGTTATCATAATAAAAATCTAATAATTACATAATATGTTCAAAATAGGTTTTTATACATGGTGGAAAAGTTTGATTTCCTCGTCTGCATTATTTATTGATTGTTTAACAAATAATAAAAATAGAAAAAGTCAGTATTTTTCTTCGTCGTTTTTAAATGTTATCTTATAATTATACGTTAATGAATATTAGAAGTACGTAGACCATATTTTTTTAATAATATTTGAAAAGAAAAATAATTTTCCTTATTCAACTTTCAATAGAATCATTTTGTTCTGCGAAAGTTGTTTTTTGGGACCAATTTGTACAAACGGCACGGGTGATGTTGGACATCAGATGGGCGCGCATGGGAGGGGCCAAGTTTAAGCGCGAAAATTTGAAATTTTGCAATTTAAGGAAACATTTAGAGTAAAACTAATGGTTATTTACATCTTTTACATGAAATGAAAACGCATTTTTTGAAAAAAATGTACTTTAAGTTTTCTGTATTAATTTACTGTGATTTACATAGTTTTTCATAACTTATCACGTTTTCTTTGTTTTAAAGATATTTTTAAATGCTGACCAAACAGGTCGAGGAAAGGAACATCCAATTGAAGAGGCACCTTAGTTACGACATAAACTGGCAAATGAGATTAGAAAACAAATACGAAAGATAACTACACGTCCACAATCATTCTACGTTGAACAATTCGACCAGCTCGTGTGCGATGAGAAACACTAGGTTGTTGATTAGAGATCACAGGAGGTGCATAATCATTGTAACTTTCATGTTGCACTGAGTTTTCCTTTCCTATTTTTGATTTCGTCAGCTTTGTTACAACCTTATTAACAGCAGGCTTCATAATATTCCGTAGCAACAACTTTGTTCATTCTCTTTCTGGCTTTTTTTTTTTTGTTCTTTTTCGTCTTTTTTTCTTTGCTATTCATCAATTTTCTCTTTTTCCGGAGTATCAGTTAGAATCCGTGTCCTACCCAAACGGCCATTCTTTCTTTTGCGTGGAGCAGCTGGTGTGTTTTGGAACACGCGCGTGCGTGAATGGTCTTATATGCTCTGGGATAGCATGCGGTGTAGTAATAACATATATTGAAGACAACGATGATATAGGGCAGTTATCGGCATCTATTAAACAAAAAAGAGTTAGTAAATTTAATTTATGATCAGCATACTTTTCTTGAAACCTGAAGTGCAAGGGTTATTTGCCGTATTTCAGACGGTTTCATCCATGCTTGCAATGTTAGCTTTGCTGTTGTACGAGTAAAATTCCATATCAATGTCGCGTGACTGATTGGAAAGCAGTAACGGACCATTTTCTGCTTCTGGAGCTGTTTCAAACAGAAATTGCAAGTTACTATACTAATCAAACCAACTGTAATGTTTAATTATGTTTAATTAAATTTTTACCTGGCCTATCAGTAACATAGGAGGGCAAATATCTTGCACTGTCGATCGCAAATTGATTGAAGGGGAAAAGACCAGTAGCTTTGAATCCTGCTATTATATTTGCTGGGGTTACAGCTGGATGGTAAGGCCCATTTGACAGCAGTGCAATAGGTTTGATTGATATGCGCTGCCCAGGATGATTATGAAGCCAGTCATTTAGATTTTTTTCAAATGCTATTTTAAATGGGCCAAATACTCTGACGTCACAGGGCTGTAGAGCATGTGAACAGTGTGGGGAAAATATAAGCAGGATTATCCCATTTTGCTTCGCAAAAGACACAACACGAAAATCAAGGTGACTTTAATTGTTTGTGTAAAATAAGCAAAGCTGGATTGCTAATTCAGCATTTTACGAAGTTACAGAAATGTTGAAGGGCGTTTAGAAAATTTGATCCTGTGATCTAACCCGATTCATGGGCTAGGCCAATGCATCCAGCTGGGCCACTTTCAAACATGGCTGGTAACACTTTCTTTCGTGGGAAAACAAATACTGGTGACACAGTAGTACCTTCAGCACTAATAAAGGCCAGCATCGTCACATTGGTGCCTCTTTCTGAAGAAACAGTTTGCTGAACCTAAAAAGAATGAAGAATAAATAAATACTTTATTTTTGGTTTATTAAATAAATATAAGTGCAATCACCTGTTTCATTCCTTTTGATGCAATAATATTCGGTGGGTGCATAACAGTTGGGTTGTTTGTCTCATCACAATTCCGTATTTAATGAGCTTTGAACTTGTGTTTTTGCATTAAACTCCCCAACTTGTCGTAGAACGCGTCCACTACTACTTTATTGAATCCAGCGGCTATAGCTTGGCTTGTTTGTTCTGGCTTGCGGATGGATAAAGATTTATTTCTTTTAAGAAATCCAGAAAGCCAATCTTCAGATGCTTTTTCATGCTTTGACCATGCTGTTTGTGTTCTTATACCATTCGCTTTTGCGAATGAAAATGCAACCACTCTCGTTTTAGCCGGTGATAGCGCATGGTTGATTTGAGTGCATTTAACTAGATATTTTGCCAATTCTGGTTCTAGCGTAGCAGAAATTATTTGTGTGGCATGTTGCTGGCGTGCAATTTTTTCTGGGGGAACCAATCCAAATGAAAGTTTCTTTTGCAATAAAATCCTAAAGTGGAAGAGCTCAGCTGAAATTTCTCTGCAGCTTTTCTTATTGAAGAGAGACCTCCAAGAACCTCACAAACTGCCTTGTGCAATGCTTCTTCAGTGGGCGGTGGTTTGTCACTTTTTCTTTTGTAATTCCGTGGCATCTGCGAAAGAAAACTATTAACATAATGCTACAATATATACCATTTGTTTTCAACTGTAACTACTTACGCTGGTGTTTATGCTTACGTGGCCAATCATCAAACTCTTCATCAAAGATCAATACAAGCTTACATCTGTAGAATTCAGCAGTTTCAGTGTTAAAATATCTGTTGTGGATTCCCCAAAAGGATGGCTGAAAGCTATTGCTTAAATCGATCATAGAATTAGAAGCGATCGAGCAGCCCGAAATCGGAAAGGTTGCTGGATCGAAAAAGACGGAATTCGTCAGCGAACTTTGGAGTCAAGGATACCAACTCGCAGATGACAGAATTCTAAGTGGAAGAGCAGGACCATGCCAAATCGACGTCTTGATCGGAGCGAATCAAGTCTGGAAGGTTCTCGGCTCGAAACAGATCGTCTCGAAAACGGGTATTCGAGCGATAGAAAGCAAATTTGGATGGTTATTACTTGGGCAAGATGAGACAGTGGCGATATCGTCTAACACGGCAATCGGCTTTCTCTTAAAAGCCAAACAAGGAACACCAGAAAATGTGGAAGAAAACACAGACCCGAAAACTGACGAAATAGATTTCGCCAAATGGTGGAAGCTGGAAAGCTTGGATCCACTCGAAAAAATTCCACTATCTATACAGTGGAAATCCTATTCAGATTCCATTGTTCAAGATGAAGATGGACATTATGTAGCACCACTCCCATGGAATGAAAATAAAAATCGTCTAAGCAAGAATGAAGCCATGGCAGAGGGTCAGGCAAAGGCGCTGATAAGAAGATTGGACAGGGATAAGGAGATGAAGACTTCGTATGAAGCCGAATTCGGCAAATTAAAAGAGTTCAAATTCATTTCCAAAGCAGATACCTCATTTGGGGGTATCTACACTATCCTGCCTCATCATCCGGTTGTCAGAAGTGACAAAACAACCAGCAGAGTTAGGCCTGTTTTCGACTGTTGTAGTTTGACACATTTATACATACAAGACACATTATTCAAGACACGTACATGACACTATAACACAGACATTCAACAAAGCCATTCAACACAATTCATAAACACACATACAACAAGGCATTCAACACAAACCATACACACAATACTTACAACACATATACTAATTTACACACAGGTCGCGAAGGGAAGCCAGCAAACCTGCACAGCTCCTTCTTGAGGACTAACGCGAGGGCGACCAGCCAACGGCAGAGCCCCCTCTTAACGTCCTGTCGGACGTCGGGCCAAATCCCGACTCCCGGAGTAAGTGAAAGAGAGGCCTGAGGTCGACTCCCGTTCGACCTGACCTCTATGGAAAAGGAAGCGAAGTAACAAAGTTGGGGACAGATGGCAGCACTTGGAACACATGACAGACAAAAGAGGGCAATAATTGCAACACGACGGTTCAGCGAAACCGAAAACAGGTTTCAGTGCAAACGACTGCCTAGAAGAAGGACCCAATCTGAACCCGGACATTCTCGACGTGATGTTGCTATTTAGGTTGAACCCCATCGCCTGGACAGCTGATATCAGACAAGCCTTTCTCATGGTGAAGCTACTTAAGGAAGACGCGGAAGCGTTAAGATTCTACTTAGAAGACGATAACGTCCCGGGATCGCTGCAAATTTTCAAATGGAACAGGCTTCCATTCGGACTAACATGTAGCCTGGCAGTACTAAGGACCTTCTTAAAGAAACACTTGGAGTCCTATGAAGGCGAATTGGCAGGAAGCAGTAGACAGATCCTACGCCACCTATATGTAGACGACTATTTGTCAAATGCGCCTACATTAGAAGAAGCAATGGCCGTAATCGAAACTGTGCTGAAACTTTTTGCAGACGCAAAAAATGGACCTAAGAAAATGGGTGACCAACAACAGTGAGCTGCGTAGATATCTACAAAACCAAAATTTAACAGAAGACTCAGCCAATTCACACTCTTCTCTTAATTTAGACCCACAGAAAGTACTTGGTGTAAGATGGAATACCAGCACGGATTGCTTTTATTTCAAGTCTGACGTGATTGTAGACGCAGCTACAAAAGTTAAAATTTTAACGAAAAGATCTTTCGCTAAAATTTCAACGAAACTGTTTGACCCACTTGGATTAATTGAACCCGTCACACTACAATTCAAGCTTCTATTTCAAGAATTGTGGCAAATCAAGATTGGATGGGACGAGGAAGTGCCCAAAGAGACGGAGATCCAGTTCAGATCAATAGTCGAAGATCTCAGAATAATTGAAAAGATACAAGTACCAAGAATGATTTCTTTGGCACCAAACAAGTACACGCAAGAGTTGCACATATTTTGCGACGCTTCAACAAAAGCATATGGTGCAGTGGCTTACGCGAAATCGCATTATCCAAATTTCATTTGCCTAATTTGTTGCAAGACAAGAGCAGCGCCACTTCCGAAGAATGAAGTATCGCTACCGAGATTAGGATTGCTCAGTGCCGAGCTCGGTAGTGTATTAGCTGAAAGAATTGTCGATGCAATTGACAAGGTCCAATGGAAAGTACACCTATGGACAGACTCGATGGCAACGTTAGGGTGGATAAAAGGTGAGCCAACCCGTTGGAAACTGTTTGTCAGAAACAGAGTTGAGGCAATTAGAAGAAGGTCCAACCCAGACCAATGGAAACACTGCCCTGGGAAAGACAATCCAGCAGACTACGCATCAAGAGGAACCACAGTCAAAAAACTGATTGCGGCTACTTTTTGGTGGGGAGGTCCGTCCTGGCTGATTAATGACGAAAAAGAATGGCCGCAACAAGGAAATCTGACATCAGAAGAAATGCAATCGATGGAGATTGAGGCAAGATCCAAGAAAAGAATCGAAAGTCTTGCAGTTAGCAGTACCCTGGATTGGTTTGATGCTTTGGCATCAAGAGCAAGCAGTTATCTGTGGTTTCTACGAACAATTGCCTGGATGTTTAGGCTTTTTAGAAAGGATTCGCTCGGTAAGGCAATCGAAACGGTCAGAGGGAAGGAAATACCATGCCTTTTTGTCCACGAAATCACCACCGCCGAAAACTTTATTTTGAAGTCTTTGCAGAAAAGAGCATTTCCAGAAATCTACGAATCCCTTCAAGACGGAAAGCCGCCTGGTAACCTGCTATGCAACCTAGAAACCTTAAGACCTATTTGGGATGCGCAAGACAAACTGATTCGAGTGACTGGAAGAGTAGGTCCAGCTTTAAAGGAATTGCTGATCGACGTGTGCCACTAGGGACACGTCAAATCAGAGAAAACCAATGAAAAAATTTATATTACCAAATTATGGATTCTGTGTTCGCTCCACCTCCTCCTATGTCTTCCATTTTACATTTAAATTGTTCACTAATTTAGTAGCAAAAGCTGAAAAAAAAATTTAATTTTAATACAAAACAATCTACCTCTTTTGACCCCGTTCAAAGTGGTACAGGTCTCCGTACAAAGTCACCCCGATTCGGTCGAAACTCATCGCAAAATAAAAATGGTAATAAATTCTAAAAAAATTATATTACATCTCAGGGGGTAGCGGAAACGTTGCATATTCAGTTTTAACAAATTTTACTGATTCCGCGTAAGTAGGATGGTAAATAATGGGGTAAAATCGAAACTGTACAAGATGGGTCCGGTCTTCCCTACTCGTTTTCTCTTTTGGTACCCGGAAAATCCGCTACTAGGCTCCACCTGTTCAGTTCCCCTTGCTTACGAATATTTCCTAGTCCTCTCAGTGGGCTTTCTGACAAAAAGTACTATTTTTAATTATAACTTTAAACAACCAATAACGTTTGCCAGTGTTTTCGTTCTTTTGAAGTCGTAGGCTACATGGTGAAGGGATTTGTTGTTGAATGCACAATTGGATACAAGAGCAACACTGAAAAAAATTCCATGTTTCAGGACAAAATTTGTTATTACCAGATTTTTTTTTCACTCTGCTTCCACTATAGGGGAGACTGGGGTGAGCAGGGACAGTGGGTGAAGTGGGACAACTGGAGGAAAAATAGTAAACAATGATTTAAAATTTCAAAAAAATTATATATTATTGGTATATTTGTTTCCTATTTAGGGTAAAAGTTTTAAACGAATATGTAAAAGAAAATACAAGTTATTTAGAAAATAAAAAAAAACGGTATTTTTCCTTAAATTTTTCGCCGCCATTTAGCGTTTTTCTTCGCAATACTACTAGTAGTTAATATTTTATACATACAAACATGTTGTTTGTCCATTTTTCTATGGTTTGCAAAAAAAAATGTATTTTAGCACCATTATTTTGGGGCGACATTGATTTTTACCAAAAGACTTTTTTGGGGTGGCTGGGACAGCAGATGTGCCTGAAATGGGACAGTAGTGGGTGGGGTTCAAGGCGGAGCTACAAACATTGTATATACTAATTAGTAAAAAAAATACCTATTATTAAATTTATTGATTTAAACAAAATTTCCTTAATATTTTTAACGTTACCCACGTCACCTAAGAGGTTTTTCCACAAAAAAATTAGCAACCAATAATCGATTTTAGTAATCGATTTCCTAAGCCCGGCCCCTTCCTTTTTTTCCCTATCGGTTTATAAGGAATTTCTTATGCTATAAGGAAAATTATTCACTTACATATTAATAGCAAATTAAACTTTTCTAAAATAAAGAGTTCATTTAGTAGTATTGTAGCGCCAATGTACTTTGGCGCTTAGCATCAGATGCTAAGTGGCCTAAATGTGCGATGTCAATGGACTTTGCCAATCTGGCCGGATGTCAGAGGCCTTAAGAGCCCGTCTGCGGCTGGCTAAAGAGGCAGTCCAGTGTAGTAAGTCTGTGTAGCTGTAAGCTGTGTTAGTGCTGTTGTCGTGTAGTGCTGTCGTGTAAAGCTGTAACCTGTCTACGAATAAATAAATCCAGTGAAACTGTTACATGGTGGAGATGCTCCTGTTTTTTTCACTGCTAAGATACACGTTTTAACTCGGGTAGGCGTTGGCTGTGAGGGGTCTCTGGAAGTCGAACTCGGCAATTTATTGCCGGACACGAGGCCACAGCAACGGTCTGGGGAAAGCGTGGATTTGGCAGTGGGATCGCAGAGGATCCTCGTGTGAATGTCACACGGGAGAAGTGTGGTCACAGCCGCTGGAGAAAGAAGCCGTAGACGGGCGGCAGAAGAGGCAGCCAAGGAGATTCAAACCTATTACTCGGGTTTGAGGGCGGCAACACACCTAGCACGGTCGACAGCGGGATTGCAGGGAGCAAACGAAGCACCGGTGCGGGCAAAGGGCCGCTCAAGAGGCCCTCCTGGAGGAGTGAGTGAGCTCACTTTGGGACAAAAAGGTACGTGTGTGCTCAGTGAAGAGTCCCTACCGCGGGAAGTCCCAGATCAGGCGCAATTCCAGTCAGATTCTGAGCCACAGGGCGAGGAATTTGAAGACGCTCAGGGCTACCAGGATTCTGGGAATCCGGAAGCAGGGAGTGGTGCGTCGGAAGGGGCAGTCGGGCCGATAGCTGCACGTAGGCAGTACGAAGAGGCTCGGGAGGTAGGGAACAAAGAAGGAGTAAAAGCACGGACCAGGGCAGAAGCCGAAGAGCGACAAGTAGGGCGGGTCATTGATCGTGATCAGGGATCACGATCACGTCAAGCAGAGTTTGACGACCGCGAGTCGCTCATTCAGCAGGTGACAGTCTCCAGTGTCCAGGAAGGTACCGGTGTAAAGGCCGTCTCAGCGGAGGCGGAAACGGTCGAAGGCGATCAAGTATCCCAGTCGCAGCGGAGGAAGTCGGGCGACCCAAATTCCAGTGGAACGAAGGGGTTACTGACCGGGAGCCAGGACGTGCGGCGGTCGTCGGCACGAGCGGAAGACGTGACCGGCGGAAGAAGCGCAGTTGGCGTGGAAGCTGATACCACTGGGGTCATCAACCGTTCGTCGGGTACCCATAGTAGCCAGCCGGTGGAGGCGAGAGGCTTGGGAGGAAGAAACCCGCGCGAAGGCCTACGACCTAGAGCGTTCAGTACTCCGCAGGAAGCGACAACAGTGAGACAGGGACGAAGCGGATTCAGCGTCGGAGGATCGCCGAGCCGACAGTCTCTGGAGGAGCCCGAAGTAGATTGGGATCCATTCTTGGGAGAAGAGGAAGACATGGCGGAACGTCCAAGGAGCCCGAAAAGTTCCGGGGCACGCCGAAAGAGAATGCGATTGAGTGGATAGACCGATTTGAAAGGATCGGCCGCCATAATCGCTGGTCCAATAACGATCTAGCAAGGGCCATTGACGTCTCGCTCGAGGGGCCTGCCTACAAATGGATTGTAGGCCTTGAGGCGAGAAACGCCCGACCAGATAACTGGGAGGACCAGCAGATTCGCATAGCCGAAACGGATGACGAACCGGAGCACTACAGAGAAGTGCGAGGGCTCAAGACATTGTTCCTCAAACAATTCGTGGCGGTAAATCTGAAGCGGCAGACGGAAAGGAAGCTGCGGATGAGGGTCCAAGGCAAGGACGAGGACGTCACGGAATACTACCATGATGTCCTGGACATGTGCCGCATTGTCCAGCCGGATATAGCTGAGGAAGTGCGCATAGATCACCTGTTCAGGGGGTTGAGCCCAACCCTTTATGAGAGACTTTACGTGTTGGGCATCAAGACGTGTGAAGATTTCTTGGAAGAGGCGAGGCTTCACGCGGATGCCGTCAAAACAGCCTACGAGAGGGGCTATGAGGATAGGCGTAGAGAGCGGGAGAAGCCTGCCGTGGGAGCAGTAGACCTTGACCAAATGCAAGACCTACGGCGCCAGATCCAGGAGTTGCGGGACGAGCTAGCCCGGGCAAAGGATCCCTCGAAGAAAAAGGAAAAAGAAGGCGGGAAAAGCGATTGGAACAAAAAGCCAAAGAAGAAGAACCCATTTCGCTGTTTTAATTGCGATGAAGAAGGGCACATCGCGAGAAACTGTCAGAAGGAAAAGAAGAAGGAGACTGCGGTGAAACCCAAGAAGCCCGAGGGGGAGGAGCCTAAGGCAGCCTGTGCGGTGATTGGCGGAGACCAGTCTTCGGAAATGACCAATGGCGATCGTCAGCCGACCGAAGAAATTTGGATTGGTGGACGGCCGGTCGATGCTTTGGTCGACACGGGAGCGGTGATTTCAGTTATCTCACCATCGTTGGCGAGTAGATTGAAATTGAAAATAGTCCCGTGGGAAGGACCGATGGTCGTGACGGCCGATGGACAGCCGATGAATCCGAGGGGGAAGGTCTCCCTCACGGTCACGAATAAAAACGCGTCCGTGGAGGGTGAAGCCTTGGTCCTGAAGACATTTGGACCAGAATTTATCATGGGAAGAAACTTACTGAAGCTGTTCCGAGAGCTGAAAATCTGTTTTAGTAACCCGCCAATAGTGGAACTAGGAGCCATCCATATGGAGGCAAGCGGTGGGAAAGAAACCGTGAAGAAAGTGACAGTGACGGTGGGTGTGACGGTGCCGAAGAGAAGTGCGATGCCAGTAAAAGTGTCCATCCCTGAAGTGGGAAATGACGCTATTATGTTACTGAGACCATCGAAGAAGCTGTTGCAAAATAGTGGACTTTCGGCGAGCCATGCTCTCATCGACTGCTCGAAGCCAGAAGCAGTGGTTCACGTGATGAATGTTGACCATGTGGATCACGTGATCGTCGAGGGAACTTCCATCGGTCACCTAATGCCGATTGACCAGGCGAGCAATCTCTCGTTGGAAGAAAGCGAGGAGAGGGATGCAGCTAAAGAGGTCGGGGGCCGGTCGGGAAAACCGCGGAAACCAGCGGCGTTTGATCAGTGTGTAGCGTCAACTGTGGCGGTGCAGGATCGGAACGACCTAATTGATCTGCTCACACAGTTTCAGGATGTGTTTGCGGACAGTGGGGAGTGCTTGGGCCAGTGTAATGTGCTCGAGCATGCGATTCCAACAGGTGGGGCAGCGCCGATTAAACAGCTGCCAAGGAGACGGGCATGGAGGGAGAGAGAATTGATTAAGGAAGAAGTCAGCAAAATGCTCAAACAGGGAGTTATAGAGCCGGCCCAAAGCCCCTGGTCGTCACCAGTCGTCCTAGTACGGAAAAAGGACGGAAAGTGGCGATTCTGCATTGATTACAGGCGGCTAAATGAGGTGACAACGAAGGATGTGTACCCACTCCCACGTATAGACGATGCTCTGTCCAAACTGGAGGGAGCAGCTTTGTTTAGTGTGGTAGACCTACAAAGCGGATATTGGCAGGTCCCTGTTGCGGAAGCCGATAAGCCGAAGACAGCATTTGTTACACCTGACGGCCTCTACCAGTTCCGAGTGATGCCGTTTGGGTTATGCTCAGCTCCGAGCACTTTCCAACGACTGATGGACATGGTGTTGGCAGGATTAAAGTGGACCGATTGTTTGGTGTACATGGATGACGTGGTCATCTTTGGAAAAGACGCAGGGGAGCATTTGGAGAGACTGGGAAAAGTCTTGTCCTGCTTCCGGAAGGCCAATTTGAAGTTGAAGATAGAAAAGTGTGCCTTTGGGAACAAGCGTGTGAGAATGCTGGGCCACGTGGTAAGCAAGGCCGGAATAGAGCCGGATCCGGACCACTGTAAGGCCATTGAAATGTTCCCGGGGCCAAACCTCAATGCCAATGAGAAGGCAAAGAGAAAGTGGGTCAAAAGCTTTGTAGGCCTTTGTTCGTTCTACCGGAAGTTCGTGCCAAATTTCGCCCAGGTGGCGTACCCGCTTACGACAATGGAGGGGAAGGGTGTGTTTCGTTGGGGAGAACCGGAACGAAACAGTTTCGCCGAGTTGAAAGTTGCGCTGGTGAAGGCAGCAAAGCTTGCTCATCCAGACTATTCGAAGAACTTTGAAGTGCATCCCGACGCCTGTGACTATGGCATAGGGGCGGCGCTTATGCAAGAAAGAGACGGGAACCCCATGCCAATTTGCTTCGTGAGCAGAGTGTTGAACAAGTCGGAAAGAAACTACACGATAACGGAAAAGGAGTGCCTCGCCATTGTATGGGCTGTAAAGAAGTTTCGGCCATACATTTGGGGTACAAAAGTGGTAGTGAAAACCGACCATCATGCCTTGTGTTGGCTGATGACCAAGCAGGAACTCAGTGGCCGGTTGGAGAGGTGGAGTGTGGCGTTACAAGAATACGACATCTCCATCCGCTACAAGAAAGGAAGTTTACACGAAGACGCTGACGCCCTATCGCGGTACCCTATACAAGAAGGGGAAGAAGAGGCGCAAGCTGCGGTCTTTCCAGTGGCGGCTATAGGCTTGGATATAGGATCTTGGGCGGAAGGCCAAGACCGTGTGAAGCAGTGGCGATGGATCAAACAAGTGATGGGCAAGAACGGGGCCACGCAGTACGGAAATTTTATGCTGAAGGAAGGCTTGCTGTACCTGAAGACGATCAGATTCGGTCAGGAATTTGACCGCCTTTGTGTGCCTCCGGAGCGGCGGAAGGAAGCGTTGTCGTGGGTTCATGATGAACCTACGGCAGGGCATCTGGGGCAAGGAAAGACCCTGGAAAAGGCTAGGCAAAGATTTTATTGGCCTAAAATGGACAGAGCTGTTACCCGGTATGTCCAGAGCTGCAAAAGCTGCCAGACGCGGAAGCCGGAGCAGGGAAAGACGAAGGGTCTGATGGAGATCACACAGGTGGGAGGACCTTTCGAGAGGATCGGAATTGATGTCCTTGGCTCATTCCCACGATCCCGCAGTGGGAACACAAACATTGTGGTTGCAGTAGACTACCTTACAAAATGGGTGGAAGCACGGGCTTTGCCGGATGCCACGGCCCGGCAAATCGCAAAATTCTTCGTCGAGGATGTCGTGCTTCGACATGGATTTCCACGGGAGTTGACTTCAGATCAAGGGAAGTGTTTTACAGCCGAAGTCACCCGCGAAGTGTTGGCATTGCTGCGACTGTCGCATCGCATGACGGTGCCTTAACAAGCAAACGGCCTGGTGGAGAGACAGAACAAGACGCTAGCGACTATGCTAGCGATGTACGTGGATGAGAGCCACGAGGATTGGGACGAATTCCTCGGATTTGTAACCTTTGCCTACAACACTGCCCGACAGGAAAGCACCAACCATACGCCTTTTATGATGGTGTATGGAAGAGAGGCAGTGATTCCGGCGGATCTTCTGGCGGCGACAGGACCAAACCAGCCAAAACTCGTCGACGCAGAAGACCTGATGAAGGCAATGATGGAGCTGAGAGAGGACGTCAAGGACCGGCTGGCCATAGTACAGCAACGGCAAAAGACGCAATATGATGCCAGAGCGAGTGTGCCACCAGTGTACGAACCTGGTGATTTAGTGTTAATCTTTCGTCCACAGCGAAAGAAGGGGCTCGCGGAGAAGTTGCTGCATCAATACGTGGGTCCTTATAAAGTGGTCAGACAAGTTACTGAACTAAACTATGAACTTCGGAAACCAAGTGGGAAAAAAACTATTGTAGTGCATGTGTCTCAAATGAAGAAGTTTGTAGTAGAATCGGACGACGAGTCCAATAGCGAAGAAGAAAGTGAGAAGGTAGTGGATGCCGAAACCGGGTCGGGTGTCGAGTGTGTTGACACCGGCTCGGGAGAGGCACGTGCCGAAATGGAAGCGGGTGGGGCGCGTGCCGATAATGACACGGGCCGATACCCGAAGCTGACAGTGAAGTGACACCTGACACCGACCCTATTGGAGTAGCTGTGGAACAGCCAGCGAAAAGAGAAAGGGGGAGAGTGAGGCGCCGTCCATTGGAGCCGATCGCCGAACTGGACGAAGGCCTACAAGACGAAGGAGGTTCCGCAATGGACTCGGCGGCGGAAGCACCGACGGGTCGGCCTACCAGGAAGAAACGGGCACCCGGATGGATGAAGAACATGCTGTTCTTTACATTGGTCTGTTTCGTAGGCCAATTGGTTCAAGGGAACGAAATGAAGAGAAAATTCGTTGTTACCGAGGGTGCAGTGTTTCACCCCGAGGGTACTTTGGCACTGGGCGACTCAGAATGGGTTGTCATTTACGACGTGCCCACCAAGCGGGCGGAGCAGGTAATTAAATTGGTTACCGCTTGGATAGACGATATGTCGAGTGCCTTCGGCAAAGCGGTAACGGGGAATTTCCCAATGGAAGTAAAACCGTTTTTGGAAGGTCCGGCGCTTGATTTGGCTGAAATCAAGGCAAGAGCGGAGCGTCGGAGGCGGGAATTCCGAGAACTAGAACGAGCTTTGAAAGGCGACGGAGCCCGGCGGAAGCGCGGATTGATCGACGGGGGCGGCCAGCTTCTTAACTGGCTCTTTGGAACCGCCACGACGAAGGACTTGGAAGCCGTGCACTCGAAGCTCGAGTCATTCGACAAGAGAGGTCTGGAGGTGGTGCACCTGCTCCAGGAGCAAGCGACCTTGTTAAATGTGACTATGGGACACCTGGCGGAGCATGAGTCGGAAATCAGTGCTCTCATGGCAGTGGCGGGGCAGATGCGTCGAGAACAGGCACAGCTGAGGAAGGTCTTCAATGATAGCTGGACTCTGGCTCGAGAGTTACTGTTCCTGCAAAAAGTAACAAGGTCTGTGGAGAAAGCAAATAGAGCGCTGGACTGGACGGCCGAAGTCCTACACGGTTGGCAAACCGGCCTAGCGGATGCAGCTATAGGGAGATTGTCACCACTCCTTTGTCCTCCGAACGTACTAGCTCAAGCGCTGGATTCGGTTCGACAAGCTTTGCCCCAAGGCTGGGGACTAACACCAGCATTACAAGGAGGAAATGGCTGGAGAGCGTACCAGGAAGCCAGGGTGGAGGCGGCGCTTGTGAGTGGGAACGTTCGATTGTTTATTCATCTGCCGGTGTTCGAATTCAATTACGCCTTGCAGATCTACAGTGTTGTTATAGCCTTGAAGTGTCTTGGTCAACTGCGCTTGTATTCTTAGTTCCTCTCTCTGCTCAGCTCCCCTACCGGGTGTGTGAGCACACTACAACATCTCCCTTTTTCACATCCACAATGCGACAACACAGACGAGAGTAACAATGAGAAACGAATTGACATAAACGAGGCAGCACTACGACAATGAACATGATAACACTGACAACGAGTTAGACTGGCGACCGGAACAGGAGAGCGAGAGAGAGATAGGTTAATATGCATTGGACTCAGTTTTGTTTAGAATATACTTTTCCCGACCGAGTTTGAAACTGTACCAGCCTCTGCTGCCGACCAGCTGGTTCTACGGCCTGTTGAGCGTTGTTGTTGTTGGGGCTGACGGTCGGTGTTACCTGGTTGGCCAGCTTAGGTTCTCGTTGGCGGGGCTCCTCGGCGACCACTCGACCAGCGGGCCCTTGTGGTGTTAGAACTCGGCGTTTAGGAACGTCCAACAGATCTCGCCAAGGGGAGCTGACTTGCTGACCAGGACGGTCGGCTATGCGGCGTACTACTGGTGGCAACTTGTCGACGTTAATTGCGCTCCTGTTGCGCCTGAAGGAACGTCCATCACTCGTTTTGACCAGGTATGAGTTTGGCTCTGGGCAGACTTCCGTTACCACGCCTCTTAGCCAGATACCTGAGACTAGTACTCGCACGTACTGGCCTACACGCAGTGATGAACACCGAATATCTGGGACATACCTATGGAAGAACGACGCTTCCGCTTGCTTTTTCTGCAGCTGCTGAACCACTCTGGTTGCTGGGACTGCTGCCGGTTGAAGTTTGGGCCGTAAGAACGGCAGAGCACCGCGCAAATTTCGGCTTTGCAACAGCACCGCTGGCGACGGAAGGGACTCTGACAGTGGAGTTGAGCGAATTGCCGCCAAAGCTTCAGACAGCGTTCTCTCTTCTTGAAGCATCTTCAGAAGTGTCCTTTTGACAGTTTGGATATGACGTTCCGGCAGGCCATTGGAGCGGGGGTACTCTGGACTCGACGTTACGAGGCGGCAGTTATGTCGAGCGCAAAATGCCCTCATCTCAGCGTTTGCGAAGTGGGTCCCATTGTCTGTTTTGATGACTTCTGGTGACCCAAAATCGGCGAATATTCTGTCAAGCTCCATAACTGTTGCCACCGCTGACAGATCTTTTACCTGAGCTGCACACGGCCACTTGCTGTAGGCATCTACCGTCAACAAATATGACCGTCCCTGGAACTTGAAGATATCAGCCGATACGAACTGAAATGGGTATACAGGCAGTTCTACGGGGTATAGCGGCTGTGACGGGTTGCGGGTTCGATTTGACTGACAGATGTTGCAGCTCGCTACGACATTTTTGACTTGATCCTCACATCCCGGCCAATAAATCGCCGATCTGGCTCTCAACACACACTTAGTTTCGCCGAAATGGCCACTGTGAATGCCTTTTAGCACCTCCTGCCGTAGTGACGTGGGAACTATTAAGCGCTCTTTATACAGGAGCAACCCGTCCACCTCAGCAATATCATGTTTCACTGTCCAGTAAGGTTTTGCAGGAACCGGGCATTGGCTTTTATGGTCTGGCCATCCTTTTAAGGTTAGTTTCTTTACTAGCTGTAACGTTGGGTCCTCCGCCGTTGCTTCTGCGTATCGAGCGCGTGTGTCAGCTGCCGGGGCTATCTGATGTAACACGAAGAACACTTGTTCTTCACACAATTGGGTGACATCATCTTGATACTGATTGGGCACAGGGGCCCTGCTTAGAGCATCAGCAACGAATAACTCTTTTCCCGGCTTATACCGGAGGCTAAAATCGAACCGCTGGAGTTGTAGTCTCATGCGCTGGATTCTGGGAGAACTGGCGGCTATTGGCTTTTCCAACAGACCAATTAACGGGTTGTGGTCCGTTTCCACTACTACGGGCTGTCCAAACACGTACTGCCGAAAGCGCATAAGCCCAAACTGGACCGCCAACAGCTCCTTTTCAATTTGAAAATATCTCTTTTGTGTAGGCGTAAGAGAGGTGGACGCGTATGCTACCGGTTGGCCATCCTGCAACAATACAGCCCCGATTCCTATAGACGAGGCGTCAGCTGAGACCACCACTGGCTTCGACGGGTCGAACAGACGTAACACTGGAAGCGTGGTCACCGCAGTCTTAATCTTCTTCATGACCGCCTTCTGTGGCTCTTCCCAAGTCCAGGCTGTGTCATCTTTTAACAGATCCCTAAGTGGACGGGTGAGGCTAGCAAGGTTCTGACAAAACTTGTCGAGATAAGTAACCATACCCAGCAGGCGGACGAGGCCCTTTTTGTCTTCGGGCTCCGGCATGTTTACGATAGCTTTAACTTTTTCTGGGTCCACTTTTAGTGCCCCTTCCGTTATTACGTGTCCTAGCCAGGGGAGTTCTTTTTCGAAGAACCGGCACTTTGACAGTTGCAGCTTTAGGTTATGCTTTCTGCAGCGAACGAGCACTTGTCTAAGGTTAACTTCCACTTCTTGGAGTGTTTCTCCTACTACTAGAAAATCGTCGAAATAAATAAGCGCACCCTTCAAATCACCAAACAAACTAGCCATTGTTTCTATATAAACTTCTGGTGCAGACTTGATTCCGAAAGGCATTCTGAGGAACCTGTACCGGCCCCTTGGTGTTGCCATGGTGCAGAGGTAAGACGCTTCTTCTGTTAGCGGTATTTGATAGAAACCCGACGCCGCATCAAGACTACAGAAGTACTTGGCGTTTCCGATTTTCGCAAAGAGCTGTTCGGCTGTGGGCACCGTGAAGTGTTGTCTTTGGATCGCTTTGTTGAGGGCAGACGGATCCAAGCACACCCGGACGTCTCCATTTGGCTTTCCGACAACCACCATTCTGCTTACCCACTCAGTCGGCTCCGTAACAGGTGTAATTATGTGATTTTTGACCATCTCGTCAAGCTTGTTGAACACTGTCTTCTCTAACTTGAACGGCAGGCGGCTTGCTGCAGAGACTGTTGGCTGGATCCTACCTTCTCCCGTGATGAGCTTGATGTCGTGCGCTACTGGCAGCCTTCCCAACTGGTTACTAAAAACGTCACTAAACTCAAACACTATTGTAGGACACTTATCAACAGGCAACGGCTTTATCACATGCACTCTGTGGATGAGGTTCAGCCGCTCGCATGTGCGAAGTCCCAGTATGGCAGGCTGTCCCGGCTCATCCACCACTACGAAGCTTACTTTGTTAACCTTGTTCTTGTGGCAAATTTCCGTGCAGTAGACCCCAACAACCGACAAATATCCACCCTTTGCTCCGTAACTTCGAACTTTTGGCCCCGGCTGAAGACGGCGAAGGCTTCGAGGGACACACTTGAACAGCTCATACGGCAGGAGGTCGCAACTGGCTCCAGAGTCAAGTTTGAACTTAACCATCACGCCATCTACTGAAATGTTTTCAAACCACTCTTTATCACTCCCATTCGTTTCCAGCGCTTGAACTACGTAGTCTTCATCAAAATTGAAACCGGTCTCAAAACGTTGAGGAAGATAGTCATACTCATCGTCAACAGTGTGTACTCTTCCATCACGTGGTGGATATCTGGACGGGCGAGGGTGGGCTGATTCGCGCCGATCGCGGTTTGGTGGACGCCGGTTGCTGCTGCAACAACTTGCGTAATGTCCCACTGAACCGCACTGGAAACAGGTGACATTGACGGCACGACAATTATTATGACCGTGCTGGCGCCCGCAGTTGGGACACTGTGCTTTTTTATTTTCATCTTTTTGGCCACCTGTGCCTGAACGGTTCTCTTGCCTGCGGGCTTTTCTATGATCCAAACTATGTGTCTTCTCAGCCTCAGTACTTTGAGCCTCGATTTGGGACAATTGAGACTTGGACGACTCACAAGCTCTTGTAATTTCAGTCGCTTTTTCCAAGGTCAGGTCTTTCTCGAACAACAACTTTTCGCGGACTTTACCGTCAGCCACACCAAGCACTATTTGATCACGTAAGATTGCAGAGGAGGCGTCTCCATAATTACAGTTTTTTATTAATGCTCGCAGGTCAACCAGCCAAGTGTCGAACGACTCTCCCTGTTGTTGATGACGACGCAAAAACTTGAAACGTTCGAATACCTCACTGCGGCGTGGTTCAAAATAACCGTCAAACTTGTTTAGCACCGGCTCAATTTTCTTAGAATCTCCCTCTGTTGCGAACGTAAACGTGTCGTACACTTTGAGACCCTCAATGCCAAGAAGCGTGAGAAGGACACCAACCAATACCTCTTCGTCATCTTCTTCTTTTCTTGTGGCTATCAAAAACCACTGGAACTGTCGACGCCACACTGCCCACTGTGTGGCCAAATCACTAGCCGAAAACGAAAACGGCTCTGGGGCTTTGAGTGAGGAAGCCATGACGATTTTGGAGGCAGCGTGGTTCACACGTGGTCTCTTTGTTTTAAAAGGCGGGAGACGATCCCACTTCTGACACCATGTTATAGCCTTGAAGTGTCTTGGTCAACTGCGCTTGTATTCTTAGTTCCTCTCTCTGCTCAGCTCCCCTACCGGGTGTGTGAGCACACTACAACAAGTGTGTTTCCCATGCCAGTAGCATCCAGCAAAGAGGAGTCAGTATCCCACTCCTACGAAGGTTTGGCTCCATACTTGGGAGTATCGCCAGACCGTCAACTGTTCGTCGAGTTCAACGTCGACGAGGCCCGAAAATGTGCACCCTACATGGGCAGTGTATGCCCTTTCCTAAAGCCTATCGATCGGAAAGGGAGGATGAAGAGCTGCGCAGCGGCAGTCTTTCTGCAGGAGCCGGAAGGGATTCAGAGGAACTGCCGTTTAGACAGTAAAAAGTGGACCGGTATTGACCTGTTTTACATTGGAGGAAGAAAATGGGGTTACGCAGGAAAAAATAATGTAACCATAGTGCTTCAGTGTCCTGGGAAAAGAATAGGGGGAATAGGCCTACCGCAAGTGCTGCCGGCAGCGGGAGTAATAAAAATTCCAAGATTGTGTTCGGCAACGTCGGACGATTGGGTCCTACAAGCAAGCTTTAGACAAATGTTACCGGTGAATGTGACGAGTGTCATCGATGAGGAGGCCGCCGGGATGCTGAGCGGCCTACTAGCACCAGTCCTGGAGCAATCGCAACCGGTGGTAAAGAGCCCCATCATGGAGGAAGCGCCAGCCGCCCTTCGAACGCCTACGCGGATAGACCTAGCAGGAGCGAGCTCACATCTGAAAGCAGTGGAACGTCTGCGGCGCCAGTGGGAAGAAGAAGGGAACGCCAAGCGCTATCCTTTCGAATGGTTAATTGGATGCCTGTTCCCGGTGCCGCTGCTGGTGTACCTATGGTTCGAGTATCGGAGGCTGAGCAGTCACGTGGATACCCTATTGGTGGATCGTCTTAGGCAGGTGCGGGAGTCAAGAGATGAAGATCAAGGCGAGCCCGGCCCGCATGCAGTGGAGTGATTGTCTCCGTTAAATTTCAGTTATTTTGCCCTATGTTAAAGTAGTGAGTATGGCCTGTATGTGTTAGCCATTTAGAATCTATTAGTGAAGCATGGGCATTCTTTATGTCATTCCCTGGGAACCCGTTTCTGTAGGTAGGAGGGGGGATGTAGCGCCAATGTACTTTGGCGCTTAGCATCAGATGCTAAGTGGCCTAAATGTGCGATGTCAATGGACTTTGCCAATCTGGCCGGATGTCAGAGGCCTTAAGAGCCCGTCTGCGGCTGGCTAAAGAGGCAGTCCAGTGTAGTAAGTCTATGTAGCTGTAAGCTGTGTTAGTGCTGTTGTCGTGTAGTGCTGTCGTGTAAAGCTGTAACCTGTCTACGAATAAATAAATCCAGTGAAACTGTTACAGTATCCTGCTGATTTATTACAATTTTTTTAATGTATTTTATAAGTATAAACTGAGGCTGTCCCACATCACCCACCCTGGTGTCCCAATTCACCCAACACCACAGGCTCCTCCCTCAAATTTTTCAAACCTTTAAAGTTCTGTAGATGGTACATAATTTCTTTACAAAATCTGAAAAAAATCATGGCAGTACAGGAGGAAGCAGGCAATATATAGACACAATCAAAAAGAAAATCGAGTAATTTGTGTCGAAGATATGGCCGAAAACAAAACGTGTCCCAACACACCCCCAGTCTCCCCTACCTGTTGTTCGTCTTTTTCTCCTCTTCTATTATCGAGGCTTTGTCTTTTATTTCTTTTCAGATTGGCTTAGCTAAACAGAACAGAGAAAAGGAATAGATTTTTTACGCGAGTGGGCCTATCAGTCAAAGAACAGTGAAAAAACTCTTCAGTGAAAGATACTTAGGCTCACGATTCTATGCCATTTGTGTACAAGTTTCGTTTACAAGCGGGCCACTAGTAAGAAATCTATTAGCCCGTTGTCCGTGACAATTACCAATTATAATAATGACATTGGCACATTTTCAGGGACTAAAACTTGTGTTGGTTAATACCTCGGTAGAAATTTGGCCGCCGTCAAGCGAGCTTTCGGTGTACTGTCAGTCAAAGGTGGTTCAGAAGACTGATGGCAGAAGTCTATCCAGTGAACTCGGGAGAACTGCAAAGAAACTAATAGTTTTCTGTATCCTTATTTTTGTCATGCAAATAAAACTAGGGCCATACGTTTGGTTCTGATTGCATTTGATCTGGAACTTGTTCATCTGCATACCAGTTCCGTCAAACGTATCGATCGATGTACAGGTGAGATAGTTGAAGTAGGATTTTTTAGAGTGACGTGGCTAACAGCCGAGCTTTTGTTGGTTTTTGGCGTTTTCTTGTTGCAAAAGTGAACTTTCACGACTATATAGACGACCAACAAGAGAAAGAACACGCTAGCACCAAGCCAAGCACCATCCTAAGAATTTAAATTCATGTTTTTAAACAAGTAGGAGAGGGAAACTGCCAATAAAGATCAATAGCGTAAAAAACGGAAAAAAAGGAAGAGGTGGCCAGTCCCAATAAATATTCAATTTTAATAACATTGAGTCGAAAACTGTTTTGGGATTTTTCCATAATAAAGAACTGTTACCAAATGTGAATTATTTGTGCAAAATATACCTAGAATTTAGTCATCTCCTATTTAATTTCATTTATTATTCTTGTTTTCCCCTATACGCTATTCAGCCCTAGGGGAAAAGCGAACAGGTGGCGCTCCTAGCGGATATCTTGCGTACCGAAACGGCACATGGGTACGTCTGGCTTCTCTCGCCGGGTGTCTCGTGTGGGTACCTCTCCTGTTAGACCGGGGCAGAACCGTCAAACTCTGGAAAGTTTACTATTCTACGATAAAATGGCGTGAAAGAAAACTTTGATCAGCAAAGAAAAAACAGAGTAAAGAGAAAACGCCATAACTTGTTTATTACAGCCAAGGGAGATTGCAGCTTTGAAAAACTTCAATAAATGAATCGATAAACGACAAGCTCGACTAAATACGACCAACTTAGTGTTGTCACGTTACCTGACTAGTAGATCATTGGCAGCAGCTAGGAACAAGAAAACAGACGAATATCTTCTTAACATTCTTAATCATCGAACGCCGATAAGACCCAGTTTTAAAGCGCACTTCTTAATAAGGCGGTTAAAAGGCAGCGATAGGGAACAGCACAAAAAGCAAAGAAGCTTTGAATTAAAAAAAAAACATTTTGAAAGATGAAATCAAGTTACGTTCGCATAATTTTTGAAAAGATATCGATCGACCCCTTCAATTACCAACTTATCATGGTTCATTGGCAGTTACATTGAGCGAAAAAGAAGCTGATGTTTCGCATTTCTTTCCGACGGCAGTCACTCCGTACTGACCAATATCAGTTGTGGTAACATTGGACACCTCCAATTTGAAACGCTTCTTTCCATCGACACTCTGAACATTCTTGGTCGATGCCTCGAGCGGTTGGCCGTCTTTCATCCATGTTACTAAGTATCGAAGAACGTAATTACATCAGTTAATTTCTAAATTTTGACAGAGTACAGATAATACGAACCTCTGGTGGGTGCCTTGTCCATTTCACATGTGAATACGGCCGTTTGTCCTTGTGCAATGGTGATAGATTGTGGAAAAGTTTTAAATGTAGGACTTTTTGCCTCTTCGTTCGGAACTTTTGGAGGAAAAAGTTCAGCATAGTTATTAAGAAGGTTTTATTCCCGATAATATTCAATTGAACATACCAACGACCAGTAATGTGCACGAACTAAATGCCTCACCAACATCGTTGAAGACTTCGCATGTATAGGTTCCCGCATCTTCTGGGAAAGATCTCGGCAATTTTTAATTTGCATACGTCACCAAGACGATCATATTCAAAGTCTTTACTAGGCTTGATTTCTTTTTCATTGTGCAACCAAATGACATCAAATTTGATCGCTGCCGTAACTCGGCATTGAAGAGTAACTGATTCGCCATCATTGACTGTCTTGGAAGACACGTGCTCAATTATTCGTGGAGCTCTTTCTTTGCCTGTCGTCCTGTGACATGCTTTTTCAGATGCTGAAGAGAAAAAAACAGATTAGCAAATAAACAGGTAATGGTCCTATTTTTTCCACAATTTACTTTGTACAATTAAACGGCAAGTTGTTTCAGTTTCTCCGAGACTATTTTTGGCTTTACATGTGTATAAACCTTCATCTTCCGGGTATACTTCATTGATTGATAGAGTTGCAGTGCCATTTCGATACTTAAGATCCAAAATATCTGAAGAGCTCAGTAACTATACCAAAAATTTGATATAGTAGGCGAAGGGTGTTAAAAATATTTTCGTTTCTTAAGCTCGGTTTCGGTAGACACAAGATCCACAACCCAACGAAACGACCTTTAAATAAGACAATTTAAATTTAATTACCTCGCCGTTTTTCATCCATGTGACATTAGGATCAGGGTCGCCTTTGACGATGCACGTAAGTTTCATTGCCTCTCCATCTTTAATTGTCATGTCGCTCAGTGGTTTCACGAACTGTGGTTGACACATGAGAGAATCGGACGGCGGTACTGTGATACAAATTCACAAGAGCTTGTAAAAAAAAATCTAGATAAAAAATTTTTGGTAATTATCACATTCTAAATCTTTGGTGGCCGTTCGAGAACGAGAAGTCGTGCTTCCACCGTAAGCTTTCTGTTGCCGCTTCGAGCTGGTTGTTTCCACAGAAGTTGACTGAAATTCATTAAAAATCACATTACTAGATTTACACTACGTTTATCTTCCTTAAACAGCTAAGGTTAACAATTCATGTAGCACAAATTTCTAACTATTGGCGAAGCTGTGTTCATACTTGGCTGCTAAAAGTGTCGCGAATAGAGAGATGGTTGTTGGAGCTCAACTGGTAAGACGTGCCAGATGCTAGATGTTGGGAGCTTGACTGATGATTGGTAATTGTTGAATGGCTTTGCGAACTTTTTGAGGAATAAAATATTAAGTTAACAATAATTGTTGTCAATATAAGTTTGGTCTTACGTATAAGACTCCTGTGTGCGCGTGGTGGACTTATTCTCAACGTACCGTCGATCTAGACCAACACGGAATTATAAGATATGATCAGAATTAATTTTCGATAGTAGACAGTGTATCACAAAATTAAGCTAAGAAAAAAACGCTAACGCTGTGCAAGGAAAACGATGGCTGACACGCTTTGACTTGCTGCAACGTGTAATGAGAAATTGGTGTTGAACACTAAAAATTTCTATTTAAGAAATTTTTTTTAGGAGGGAGGGGCAGCGGCTGCGTTATGATGTGAAACAAACGGTTAAGTCTTTAATTTTTCAAGTTACCTCCGGAGCGAAGTAAGTTGTTGACCAAGTCGGCTTGATCAGTTGACACGTTGGCACCTTTATGAGTTGAAAGTAGTTATTTCCAGGCGAGAAAGTATTTTTTAGGATAACCCGTTATAAAAGAGAACCATTAGTTGAAATGTTGAATGATGTTGAAGAGGGAGTGGGAGAGGGAGGGGTGTGTTGAGGATCATCTGGCGATGGGTAAATTAACGAATTTATACGATGCAGTTTTCTCTTTTATAGCGCAATACCATTTTAAAATCATGTACTAAGGTTTTATGGGGAGGAAAGCTGCTTATAACCAAACTATTTTAAGCGATTTCAAGTAGGAAAGTAGTGAAAGTAGGCCGTTGATTTTGCTCAGTTAGTATTTGGTGTAGCATCAAATGTAATAAAACTGTACCCATTTAAGGGGTTTGTTTCAAATGGTTCTATGAAATATTTCATTAGTGTTGTTGTTGCAACAGCTCACTTGAACCCTATTATTATAAAAATACAGCACATCATAGTTTCTTTGAATTGCGGCATTTCAACCACACATGCAGTTTCAAGTAGATCGTACTGATGACGGTAACTAGGGCGCAGATGAAAAAACATCACATAAAACCGAAGTCCGGGTCTTTACCTTCGACGATGACGACGCAAGAAGTTTCATCCTGACCCATGGCGTTGGTGGCGACGCATCGATAGTTACCCGAATCTTCTACTTTGCAGTTTGCGATTTCCATTGTAACAACACCATCCGAGTACGTCATAGTGTAATCGTATTTGGATAATTCCCGTTTGTCTTTAAACCATTTGACCTAAAAATGATTCAACAGTGCAAAACGTTACACACAGATCGACTAGCCAGGTCTTTGGACTTTGTTGTTCAATTAGTTGTGCTATTACCGTTGGTGTAGGTCTACCGCTCAGACAGCACAGGAGTTTGCACGTTTGATGCAGCTGAATGACACGAGGGCGGAGCAGGAAAGTGAATGTTGGCACGGAATCACGTTCATCCTGCCACAGTTGGTATTCGAGTGGCTTGCGGCGCCGAAGCGGAGTCATATCCGGTTTGTATTGCGGTACCTCTTTCGGTAGCGCTATGGAAAAAAATAAGAAAATTAACAAAAAATTTTACCAAAGGCTGGTTCAACTTGTTTCCAAAATCTGCAGAAAAAATGGAAATGGATGGTTATTATCCAAATTCATTTTTTTTTCATGAAATCAAAGATCAATAATTTGGTGCCCGACAAATTGATGTACTCTTTTCAATTTATCAACGGGATCGCCGATCATTTCCCAACTAGACTCGTGTAAACGTAAATACATAGCGTGTGAACCGGGAAAAACAAAACCAATAATAGAAAAACAATGAACTCACGTTGAACGTTGAGGAAAATGGGCTCCTCTCTGAGACCGTAGTGATTGACGGCTCGGATCATGTATTCTCCGCGGTCTTCTAGTTTGACTCGGTTGATGACGAACGTGTAGTCGTCTCCAGCGTAACGCTTCATGAACTTGACGCTCTGCTTGAGCTCGCAATTGTTGTGCGCCCAGGTGACAGTGGGCGGTGCCACAGCAATGATGCGACAGTAGAATTTGGCGCTTTGTCCTTCGTAAGCGAAAGCGGACTTTGGCCGGATGACGAAGCGCGGAGCCGCTTCGCGCCGGTCGAACGAATACTCGTGGATGCGGTAGCGCTCGATCAGCAACTTGCGGAGGCAGCTGTACTCGGAGAGACGTCCGATGGGCACCAGGTAATCTTCCCAACCGGGGTATTTAGCGCGAAGCCTGTCGCGGATGGCAAGGTAACGCGAAGAAGAAATGGTGGTGGACAACGCGCTGTGGTCGCCCAGCAGCCACGGGTGGAGAAGACACTCATGGGCTGTCATGCGCTTCTCTTTGTTCTTGGTCAACAAATGACGGATGAAGTCTTTCCCTTCTTCGGAAACTGTTGAGAAAGCTTCCTCGTCAAAGTCCCAGTCGCAGGCTTTGACGTTCTTGAGCGTTTCAATGTCGTTCTCGCCGGCGAAAGGCGACAGACCGCTGAGCAGGACGTAAGCCAGCACACCGACGGCCCACATGTCCGTGTAGAAGCCGACAGGCTCGCGCTCGACGATTTCCGGGGCGGCGAACTCGGCTGTGCCAGTGGAAATCTTGACCAACTGATTGGGGTCGAGTTTCGTCGCCAGTCCGAAATCGATCAACTTGACGACCGTGCTGTTCTTGGTGACGCACATAATGTTCTCAGGTTTGACGTCCAAGTGGATAATGTTCTTCTCGTGCATGTGCTTGACTGCCTCGCAGATCTGTCTCATGTAGTTGATGACTTCAGCTTCAGACATGGTGTAGCCATCGGCGGTGATGCGCTCGAACAGTTCACCGCCCGAAAGGAACTCGTAAATGAGAACCATTTCATCGTCGTCTTCGAAGGCGTCGTGCAAGTTGATGAGTTTCGGATGATGCAGCTGGTTCATGATGTCGATTTCCTTGCGGATCAGCTCCTTTTCGACAGCCTGTGAAACAGGAATAAACTTGGCAGCAAAAATGTGACCAGATTTCCGTTCGCGGCAACGGTGCACGACACCGAAAGCTCCCGTGCCTATTTCTTCCAGTATGTCGTATAGATCATATACGCTCGTCGTTTTAATATCGACAGGCTGAGGCACATACTTGGAATAGATATCGAAAACGAATTGATCGTAATCGTTGATCTTCCCTTCACTGGCCGTCCCGCGAATTCGCTTTCCCGCTTCGTCTACTTGGTACTGACGACGTTTGTGTTGCTTAGTACCACCGCCTTTTGTTTGAACAAGTGGTGTTACATCACTGGCGTCACTACGGCCATACACGTTCTCGGCGTAGATACGGAACTCGTAGCTGTGGCCGGGGCTCAGTGCTGTAGCGTTTATGGCACAGAAACGGGTAGGCCCGACTCGGATCCAACTACTCATCGGATGTTCACGTTTCTCCACAATATAGTTGGTGATGGCACTGCCACCATCCCACGTTGGAGGCTTCCAAGTCAGGCTGAGCGAGTCGGCACCAACATTCTCGACGGTTGGGAAGCGGGGTGGCTCGGGTCGGTCACTAATCTGCAATTTTATGATCACAGAATCCATGCCAAGTTCATTTTCGGCCACGAGGCGATACGGTCCGCTGTCCAGCTGAGTGACGTCACGGATTGTAAGAATGGCGTGCCTTTCTTTCACTTCAACGTGATAGTGTGCGCCAGTTTCGATGGTTTCACCCTCACGCGACCAGATGATTTTCGGACGCGGATTACCCGTGAATGGAATTTTGACTACTACGTTCTCGCCTTTGTCAAAGAAGGCCGTATCGCGAAAGCGTGGAGGTACGTTGATCTTCGGCACAGTTTTGATGATCAATTCAGCGCGGGTGGACTTGGCTCCTGCTTTGTTCACAGCTCGGCAGACATATTCATCTGCATCTTCGCCTGATCACCGATACAAACAAAATATTACTCGAATCTGTTTAGCAGTTGATCAAAAGATAGGATTTTTCCATCGAATTACTGACTACCTCATTTTACCTTATTTTCTATAGAGTGGCAAAACGTGCACTCACCGAAAATATCGTTGACGACGAGGAAATAAGTGTCGCCTTCTTTGCGCGTGCTGTACTTGGAACTATAGCTAATCTCACGCATTCCCTTGTACCAGGTGATAGTGGGCGAAGGGTTGCCGAGAATGGTACACTGGAACTGAACGTTGCGGTTCTCCAAACCAAGCACATTTCTCAGCGGAGTCAGAATTTCTGGTGGACTGGCAGCGTTGGGATCTTTGATACGCACCGACGTGGAAGCCATTGACGGCGGCGATAGGCCAGCTTCGTTTTGGGCCAACACGCGGAATTCATACTGGCGGTCTTCGATGAGGTTGCTAACGTTGAACTGCGTTGTCAGGCAGAGACTGATATTGATGCGCTGCCATGTGGCACTTCCAGCTTCGCGTTTGTCTACCCAGTAGCCCTGGATACGCGCTCCACCATCTGAATCGGGTTTGGCCCATGACAAATGAGCAAAGTCCTTACCGACTTCGGTGACATTGGGCGTGCCAGGTGCCGTGGGTGGATCAAAGGGTGCTTTGGCTTTGATAGGATTAACACCTTCCAGCGCAGGACCCATGCCGTTATCGTTAGCGGCCATAACACGGAACAGGTATTCTTGACCTTCGGTCAAGCCCTGAACAGTAAAAGTTGTGTCCTTGCACTGCGAGGATACGCAGATCCAATGCGTGTGACTGACATCGTGACGTTCGACGATGTAGTGGGTGATGCGCTTGCCGCCGTCGTACGAAGGCGGTTTCCAGTTGAGGGTGCACTTGTGCTGGGTGATGTCCGAGACCTCAAGGGGCCCAATGGGAGCACCGGGCACTCCAGTGATGTAAACGGTGAAGGAAGCGGATACGTCGCCGCTGTCGTTCTTGACTCGCAGAGTGTACTGGCCAGCGTCGCTCTTGGTGATCTCCTTGATGAAGATGATGAGGTATTCGTCAAAAACGGTGTATTTGATGCGCACCGTTTCGACAATCTCGTGGCCGTCTTTGGTCAGCGACACGTCCATCGGCTGGTCGCCAGAGAAGTAAATCTTGATCTTGGTATTGTCTCCTTCGGGTAGGTAGAGGTCGCCCGGCAGGCGGTCGATACGTGGCGGATTGCCGATCTTCAGTCTGGCCGTGCAGCTTGCAGAGCCACTCATATTGATAGCCTCGCAGGTGTAGTCTCCTTCGTCTACTTCCCACAGTTCAGAAATAGTAAGACGGAAGACTCCGTCACGCTCTTCTGTGTGGATACGGCCTCCCGTTACTACTTCGCGAGAGTTCTTCAACCAGCGGCTACGCGGACAAGGAACGCCCGTAGCTTCGCACTCAAAAACGACTCTACGTCCCATAGGCACTCCTTTACTAACCAGTGGTCGCACGAACTGCGGTTTTTCGCCACCTGTCAGTTCGCGGATTTTCACTGCCGAAGCGCATGTGCTTGGTTCGCTCTTTCCGGCCGCATTGATGGCTGAAACGCGGAACTCGTAGTCCTGGCCCTCACTCAAATTGTTGACCGTGAAGTCACACGCCAGGACGTTGTAGTCGTTGCAACGAACCCAAAACGCGCCTCCCACCTCGCGTTTTTCGATGAGGTAGCCTGTACGTACAAAAACAGACAAAGAACGGATAACAACCATATTTTTAATAGAGTAAATCTCATGATATTTCAAGATGCGATGAAACGTAGTTAAACACAAAAAATGAAAAGCTCACCCGTAATTCTGCTGCCACCGTCCGAAACCGGCGGTTCCCATCGAAGATCGACATAGGTGCGTCCAACTTTGACGACTTGAGGCACACCGGGTGGAGCAGGTACGGTGAATTTACCCTTTGTCTTGAAACGGGACGAGGACGGCGACGGTTTACTCATACCGGCAGCATTCTTTGCCCGCACGCGGAACTCGTACTCATGACCAATGAGCAGGTTGTGAGCTACATAGGTGGTGTCCTTTACGAGGTAATCGTTGACGATGATCCAGTCGCGATCCTCTTGTAGATCACGGCGTTCAATTTGATAGCCTTGTATCTTGGATCCACCGTCGTAGCGGGGCCGCTCCCAAGTCAACGTGGCACTATCAGATCCACTGTCGGATACGCGAGGCTGACCAGGAGGCTCGGGAATCGTGAAAGGAAATTTAGCTGTGATTGGGTCGTCGCTTTCAAGTGGGTCACTGATGCCGTATTGGTTTTCGGCGCGGACGCGGAACAGATACTTGCGATTGGTTTCTAGACTGAAAACGTTGTACGAGCAGCCACGCACAAACGAGCTGATTTTCATCCAAACCCCAACCGAGACGTCCATGCGATCGATAACGTAGTTGGAGATGGGCGAGCCGCCGTCGTCGGCGGGGGGACGCCACGTCAGCGTGCAAGTTTCCGGGGTGATATCTGATACGTCCAGCGGCGCTACCGGTGGGCCTGGTTTACCAACGACCAAAACGCGACAAGAGGCAGAGTCACTACCTTCGGTATTAGTCAACCGGATAGTATACTTTCCGGAATCACTGCGCTTCGCGCAACGATTGAGGTAGACCGTGGCCGTAGCCGAAGTTTCAAACCGAATCCGATCATCCTGGATGACTTCGTCGTTATTGATGTTCCACGAAGGCTTCGGCGTTGGACTGCCGTTGAACGGGACAGTGATGGTGAACTCTTCGCCAGCGATGACCGTCATGTCGCGGATGCTCAAGTCGCTTGTGATCTTTGGGGCGCAGAGCGCTGGTTGGCAGCAAATTGGATCAGAGTTGTCACTCCACGGTCCTTGGCCGGCCGCGTTAACGGCGGCCACGCGGAACTCGTACTCGTGATTTTCCGACAAGTTAATGACACGCAGAGTTAGCTCGGCAACAACGGCATGTGAAGCTCTCGTCCATTTATCTTCACGGTAGAGGCGACGCTCGACAACGTAGCCCATGATGGCCGATCCGCCGTCTTGGCGAGGTCTTGTCCAAGCGATGGTGATCGAGTCGCCACTTGTTTCTAGCGAGCGAGGCATGCCAGGTGCGCCGGGAACGTTGAACGAATGTTTGGCCTTGATGGGCTCTTCCGTTGTCGTCGGCTCCGACGTTCCGTACTGGTTTTCGGCCATGACGCGGAACTCGTAGTCGCGGCCGACGACTAGCCCGCGGACTTTTGATGACGTGGCGACCACGTAGCCGCTGACTCGAGACCAAGTTGGTGAACGTGGCTCCTTCTTTTCGACGACGTAGTTAGTGACCTCAGCACCGCCGTTGTCCTTCGGGGGCTGCCAGACGAGCGTCAGGCTGTCTCCTGCAAAGTCCTCGGCGTGCAGGTTAAGCGGGGCCGACGGTCTGTCCAGCACGCGAACGTGGACAGTGACGGAGTCAAACCCAGCGTTGTTGCGCAGTTGTAATTTGTACGGCCCGGTATCTTTCCTTTGGGAATTTTTAACCACGATGGTGGCATATTCATCCATCACCTGAGAGTGGACCCGAACATCCGTTTCGTCAAAGACCACGTCGTTTGCAAACCAAGTCGCCATTGGTTTGGGAAACGCACGGTAGGGCACCATGATGGAGAAATCTTCGCCTGCGCGCACGGTGATGTCACGCATCGAACCCAGGTCAATATGTGGACGGTCTGCCTGCTCCTCCACTTTCACAGTGGGTGACGCACGACTCGGAGGTGATGAACCAACGTCATTAACAGCGATGATACGGAAATGGTATTCTTCACCCTCTGTCAATCCTGGAACCTGTTCGCCACCAGAAGCCGAAAACAATGATTTACGTTACAATTATATGTTGTGTTATGAGTTCATTGATAAACTAGAATATAAGCTAAAGATAGAAGTTACACTTACCGTGTAATTCGTTTCACTGATCAGAAGAGAATTTACTTCCTCCCAGTCCACTGCAGTTTTGAGTTTTTTCTGAACGATGTACCCTTTGATACGCAAGCCACCGTCATTCAGAGGTGGACGCCACGACAGGGCTACGCTGTTCCTGAACACACGATCCAGTTTGGGTGCGTCGGGGGCTTCTGGTGCAAATTTCTGGATTCGAGCTACTAGAGGTTCAGTCGGGCGGCTGGGTTTACCCGGGCCGGCCTCGTTAACGGCAACAACACGGAACTCGTAACGGTTGCCCTCAATGAGATTGGTCACCATATGAGTGGGGTTCGGCGTCGGGTATTGGTTCACGCGCAACCATTCGCCACCGCGGTCGCGTTTCTCCACGTAGTAACCCGTAATGGGACGGCCGCCACTGAAGGCTGGAGGTTCCCAGGCCAACGTGCAGCTGTTGGGCGTGTAGGAGACGATCTTGAGCCCGTCGGGCGCATCTGGTGGGTCGAACGGACTCTTGGCCGCCACCGGCTTCCCGGTCAGAGGCTCCGAAAGTCCGTAGACGTTCTCAGCCCGAACTCGGAAGGCATAGCGTTTGCTGTCCTCCAAGCCCGTCTTGACGGTGAAGCTGAGTCCTGGACAATAGCCCGGCAAAGGTCGCCAGTTTTCTGACAAGGCGTCTGTTTTCTCAATGACGTAGCCGGTAATCTCTGATCCACCGTCATCCATCGGTTTCTTCCAGTTGAGCGTGATTCCTTCGGCCGACACGTTCGTGTAAGTCAGTGGGCCACCTGGTGGTGCAGGCTTGTCCATCACCAAAACCTCCAGCTCTGCACTATCCTTTCCGTGCGCATTGTGGGCCGAGACTTGGTATTTGCCAGCGTCGGTCCGTCTCGACGACGACACGTACAACTTGGTACGGTCGTTTTGCGTGTCGGTGACGATGCGGTTGTCGGAGATGGCCTTCTTCTCTTTGGTCCATTCGACAGTGGGAGTGGGAGCGCCAGAGAGCGGGATCTCGACGTTGATGGGCTCGCCGGCTTTGACCTTGATCCGGCGGCTCGTCAGTTTATCAAGATGAAGGCGTGGTTTCTCGCGCATCGGTTTCGCTGTGAAAGGATGAGACGCCTCACTGCTCTTGCCCGGTCCGGCCGCGTTGATGGCCGTCACTCGGTATTCGTATTGATGGCCATCTTGGACCTTGTCGTCGTTGAATTCGTTCAAGCGGACCGGATCGCGATTGATCTTGATCCAGCGGCCGCGGACGTCGCGTCGCTCCACATCGTAGCCGACGATGGGCGAGCCGCCGTTGCTGTGCGGTGGCGACCAGCGGATTTTGATGTGATCCTTGTCGGTGTCGACGGCGTCGGGCCGTCCGGGACGTCCTGGAACGTCGTACTGGTTCTTGGCCACGATGGCTTTGTCCGTGTCCAGTGGATCTGAACGGCCTTGGACGTTCTCGGCCATGACTCGGAATTCGTATTTGGTACCCTCCATCAATCTGGGAACGGTGCCGTGCGTGTGGCGCGGGTCGACGTAATTGACGGCCGGCACCCAGCCACCGCCGTGCGTCAAATCGCGTTTCTCGATGACGTAGGCCGTGATGTCACTGCCGCCGTTGTCCTTTGGTGCTTTCCACGAAAGTGTCACGCTCGAGCTGGTGATCTCTTCGTACTCGAGAGGCCCAGTCGGCGGTCCTGGACGGTCCATGACGACCAACAAGAAGGAACCTTCATCGGTGCCCGATTCGTTGCTGAGACGGAGACGAAGTTCGCCAGAGTCGCTACGCCTCGTGTTGACGATGTGCACGATCGTGTGGTAGCCGATGGCCGTGATGGTGGCGCGTTCGTCGGTTGTGAGAACGCGACCATCGCAAGTCCATTCGACGTTAGGCGACGGCTCGCCGATGTAGTTGATGTCCACATGGAAGATGGTGCCGGCCTTGATGCGGATTTCTCGTAGCGGAGTTTTGATCTTGGGAGCCAGATGACGCGGACGGGCCATGACCAAGTCGGACGGCTCGCTGGGTTGGCTGGCGCCGGCTGCGTTGATGGCGATGATACGGAATTCGTATTCGGTGCCTTCGACCAAGTCGGCAGCGCGTCCCTTGCACTCTTTGCCCGGTACTTGACCAGCGTTTTGCCAGAACGGCGAACCCTTTTCCTTCTTTTGAATAACGTAGCCGGTGATGGGTGACCCACCGTCGTTTGCTGGTGGTTTCCACTCAAGATCGATAAAGTCGCTGTCCCAATCGACAATGTTAGGCCGTCCGGGGGCGTCCGGCTCGTCGAAAGCATTTTTGGCGACCATACTGTTGGCCGTAGCAAGCGGATCAGACTCTCCGATGCTATTGACTGCTTTCACCCTGAAGTAGTATTCTTTCATGTGGACCAATTTGGTCACATCGCAAGTAGTGTTGGACGACACCGCCGATTCGGCCCATGTTCCACGCGACGTGTCCATCTTTTCGATGATGTAGTGGGTGACGGGTGCACCTCCATCATCCAGTGGCGGCCTCCATGACAAGAGGCAGCCATCTTTTTTGACGTTGCTGACTAGAAGAGGCCCTTCGGGAACGGAAGGTCGATCCAGAACGGTGACGTTGGCTGTGGCTGAAACGTTGCCCAGATTGTTTTCCAGCGTGACTGTATACTTTCCTGTGTCGGAGCGCAGCGAGAAGGGAATTTCGAACAAGATCTGACGCTCGTAGGTAGCCATGTGAACACGGCTGTCCTCTGGATGTACCGGCTTGCCATTTACCTGCCATTTTACGGTAGGTTTGGGTGCCGCCTGGTACGGTAGATTGTAAGCAATGCGTTGACCGGCGCGCACAACTATATCCTCCAGGAAGGACTTGTCAAGTTGTGGAGCCAGGTAACGGGCGCGAGCTATGATTGGTGCTGATGCATCGCTTGGCTCACCAACGCCAGCCTTGTTAACCGCCGTCACGCGGAATTCGTATTCTTCTCCTTCTGTCAGGTCTGGAACGCGAGCTTTTGTCTGCGAGCCGGCCACTTCGATCGCCTTCTCCCAGATGCCGAATTTAGAGCGTTTCTCGATTATGTAGGCAGTCAACGGTGTGCCGCAATCTTTCTTGGGTGGATTCCATTGTATGTCGATGTGATTCTTGTCCCAGTCGGTAGGCTCCGGTGTACCGGGCTTATCAGGTCGTTCATATGGGTCCTTGGCTGTTACAGTAGACGTAGTGTTGAGCGGTACTGATTCGCCTTGCCGATTGACGGCGCGCACGCGGAACTTGTAGTCGTGGTTTTCCAGGAGCGGAACGCGCATCGTGGTGCCTTTGCAGTCTCCCACCGTGATCCAGCGCATGTTTTCGGCGTCTTGTTTCTCGACGATGTAGTGAGTGACGTCGGAACCGCCGTCGTCCTTTGGAGGCCTCCAACGGAGGACGCAAGCCGATTTCGTCAGGTCGTTGACGGCCAGCGGGCCTTCGGGAGCCGTTGGTACGTCGAGAATGGTTACCTTCACAGTGGCTGTGTCTTGGCCGTTAATGTTAGTGGCTGTCAAGGTATAGACGCCAGAATCGCTGCGTTTCGAATCGGTAAGTCTTAGTTTGATGCTGTAGTCTTCAACAGTCAAACGGATACGTGAGTCCACAACCAAAGTCTGGCCGCGAACTGTCCATTCCTTTCTCGGTGGCGGTTCACCAATGACGTTGGCATCCAGATCGAATGTCTGACCAGCCCGGATTTTGATGTCGCCCAGAGTGGCACGATCAATTTTGGGTGGAAGATTCTTGGGACGAGCAGTGTGAGGCAGCGTCGGATCACTCGGTTCTCCTGGTCCGCCTCTATTAACCGCCTTTACACGGAATTCGTATTGGACGCCTTCGATGAGATCGGCCACGCGGCCACTGTTGACGTCGCCCGTTACTTCACAGCACGGCTCCCACGCTCCACTGTACTTGTCTTTCTTCTCGATAATGTAGCCCGTGATAGGCGCGCCACCATCTGTCTCTGGTCGTTTCCACGAGAGCTGAACAAAGTCCCTGTCGTAATCGTTAATTTCGGGCGTCCCTGGTTTGCCCGGTTCCTCAAACGGATTTTTAGCTTCGATGGCCTGTGCCGTCGTTAGCGGATCTGATTTGCCTTGCTTGTTCACGGCACGTACTCGGAATTTGTATTTATGACCGGGCGTCAGGCCGTCGACGTCTAGCTTCGTGGTCGGTCCTTTGGTTTGTCCGGCTGGTACCCACCTGCCTGTGGCCTCATCCATTTTCTCGACCAGGTAGTGGTCGACTGGGATACCACCATCATCATGGGGTGGATTCCAGTCTAGAGTCAAGCCATCGGCATGGACATTCGAGGCTTTCAGAGGTCCGCCTGGAGTACCTGGTTTGTCGATGACCACGACATCTACATCGGCAGAATCTTTGCCGTTGATGTTTTCGGCTGAAATGGTGTAAACACCTGAATCGGCACGCGTGGCCATTCGAACGTTAAGTTTAGTATTGTAGTCGATTGCGGTGATGCGGATGTGGTCGGCTGCCTTGACTTCTTTTCCGCGCAACGCCCATTTCGTTGTGGGGGCCGGCTCACCACTTACATTCACGTCGTAACTGAACGATTGGCCAGCTTTGATCTTGACAGGCGTTAAAGTTGATCGGTCGATCTTGGGCGGCATATTGCGTGATTTAGCCACAATGGGTAGAGTGGCGTCGCTCGGTTCACCCGGGCCGGCCGCGTTGACGGCACGGACACGGAATTCGTACGCTTGTCCTTCGATAAGGTCGAGTGCGCGCGCATTGGTTAACGTGGCAGGCACTTCGGCAGCCTTCTCCCAGTCGCCGTACTTGTCTTTCTTTTCCACAATGTAACCGGTTATGGGCGACCCACCATCGGCGGTCGGAGCCGCCCATTTCAGGTCGACGTGATCCCTGTCCCAGTCGGTCGGTGTCACGTCGGTCGGTTTCCCCGGCTCGTCGAAAGGATTCTTGGCCAAGATGGGCTGCAGCGTTTCCAGCGGCTCCGATTCTCCTTCAGTATTGACAGCCATTACTCGGAACTTGTATTCTTTGCCCGGAGTCAGTCCGGCGACTTCAGCAGCAGTTTCGTTGGAACGGCCGCAAGGGACCCAGATACCAGTCTGTGGGTCCAATTTCTCCACTTGGTAGTAGGAAATGGGCACACCGCCGTCGTCCTTTGGTCTCTTCCACTTGAGTTTGCAGCCCTCGTTGTGGATGTCGCTGACTTGGAGCGGCCCTTCCGGTGCGCTAGGCTTATCCGTCACCGTGACGGTCACCGTCACACTGTCCTTGCCCGAGCTGTTCGTTGCCGTGATGGTGTATTCACCACTGTCACCGCGCTGAACATTGCGCATGATCAGCTTACTGTTGTAATCGACGCTGTCGATTTGAACTGATTTGGACGCCCTGAACGATTGCATCAATTTTAATAAGTAGTTAGAAAAATGAATGAATTACGAATTGTTTGAGATGAAGCTATGATTTACCTAATCGGATTACCGCTCACTGTCCATACTGCAGTTGGTGGAGGTTCACCACTAATTCCAACATCAAATTTCAGCATTGAATTAGCAGTAAGCGTCAAATCTCGCATATTGCGCCGATCAATCTTGGGTGCAACTGATACAAAACAAAATGCGACATTAGGTTTCCATTAATCAAAATTCCTCAATTGTTCTCCATTCATTCTGACGACCGTAACAGCTTTTTAAAACACCGAGATACTAAGAAAAGGCAACAGATAGGTATACTTACGGAAGCGAGCTTTTGTGATAATCGTTTTGGTTGCATCGCTGGGTTCTGAGTTTCCGGCTTTATTAATGGCGATAACACGGAATTGATACTCCATGTTCTCGATCAAGTTTACAACTTTGGCTTGACAGAGCGGATCCGATGTTTCCATAGCTTTCTCCCACATGACGCTATTAACAAATAGTCGAAAACATTTGGATAACTTAAAATGAATTTGGAATTTATTTATGTGATAAATTCACCTATATTTGTCGCGCTTCTCAATGATGTAACCCGTAATGACTGCTCCTCCGTCTGAAATCGGTTCTTTCCAAGAAAGTTCCACGTAACTTGGGCCCCAATCGATGGCCTCGGGATTGCGAGGCGCGGATGGAACGGCTGAAATTATTAGAAGAAATGAGTACACAGTTTAGCCTCCAACATAAAATTTCCTTTAGCCTATCCCAGAAATATTTATTACTGAAAGGGTCTTTGGCAATGATGGGAGCCATGGTCTCTAAAGGCTCCGACTCTCCCTCCTTGTTGACGGCCTTGACCCGGAAATGATATTCGTGGCCCGGTACCAAACCAAGGACATCGAGTTCGGGATCCTTGGTCTTGCCTACTGGCAGCCACATACCACTATCGGCGTCGAATTTCTCAACAGAGTAACACTCAATAGGTTCGCCGCCGTCATCTTTCGGTTTCTTCCACTTGAGCTTGCATCCTTCTTTGTGCACATCACTCACTTCCAGCGGTCCTTCTGGTTTGCCCGGTTTGGCTAATTTTTTACAATACACATAATGAGAACACATTAGATATGCGCACGACAAATGTAAAGTTAATTTAAATGAGAAAAGAACCTTAATGTAAGAGATAAGCAAGGATAGAAAACTTACAGACAACAACAACTTCCACCTCGGCCGTATCCTGGCCCCACTTGTTGATGGCAGTGATGAGGTAGGTGCCAGTGTCCTTTCGTTCGGCTTTGTCGTTGAAGAACTTGGAGTTGTATGGCACATTTTCAATTCTTCTCGAATGGCTCAGTTGGACGGATTTGCCACCAAGAGCCCAACTGACATCTGGAGCAGGTTCGCCGATGATCTTGACGTCGAACAGGAACGATTCGCCTTCACGAATCGTCACGTTGCGCAAAGTACGGCGGTCGATCTTAGGTGCCACTATAGTCCCAGTCGCAATGAAAGAACGCAAATAAAAACGTAAGGAAAGGGGAAATTTTGTTAATCAAAAATTCGAATGAACATTACATTTTCTGGGTTTGGTGACAATGGGTTTGCTGGCTTCACTAGGCTCTCCGGCTCCAGCTTCGTTTACAGCCCGGACGCGGAATTCATAAGTGACACCTTCGTCGAGGTTGTCCACTTTGCCCTTGCATTCGGGTGTGCGGAACTCGGCGGCTTTGGTCCAGCGAGTGTTACCCTTTTCGCGTTTCTCGACCACATAGCCAGTGATAGGAGAACCACCATCCTTGGTTGGTTGGGTCCATTTGAGTTCGACGAAATGCCGATCCCAGTCGGTGGCTTCAGGAGCTCCGGGCGGTCCTGGCTCATCGAAAGGATTTTTGGCGATAATGGCCTCTGTGGCTTCCAGTGGCTCTGAATCGCCTTCCGCATTGACGGCCGACACGCGGAACTTGTATTCCTGTCCAGGTGTCAGGTTGCTGACTTCCATTTTCGGGTCTTTGCTGCGACCAACAGGAACCCATCGGCCGTTCTCCGTGTCCATTTTCTCGACGACGTAGTGCTCAATGGGCGATCCGCCGTCATCAAGGGGCGGGTTCCACTTGAGGTTGCATCCCTCCTTGTGAATATCGTTGATCTTGAGCGGACCTTCCGGTTTAGCTGGCCTGTCCAGAACAGTGACTTCCACCGACGCCTCGTCTTTACCCGAACTGTTTTCGGCTTTAATGACGTAGGTGCCCGTATTGACACGGGAAGACATCAAGACTGACAACTTTGTACGGTGCGAGTCAACATCGACTGTCATGTTATCCTTGGTGAGTAAATGAGCTTTGTTCTGGAACCAAGTGATGGTTGGAGCTGGTTCACCAATGACATTGACATCAAACTTGAACGGCTGACCGGCTTTGATAGTCACATTCTTCAAATTGGTACGATCGATCTTGGGTGCCAAGAAACGTGGTTTAGCCGTAACAGGATCGCTGGCTTCGCTAGGCTTACTCTGGCCAGCTTTGTTAACGGCACGAATGCGGAACGTGTAAGTGTGATTCTCCGTCAATCCAGTAACGCGGGCTTCCAACTTATTGCCAACGACCTCCATAGCTTTTGACCATTTAGTGGCGTTATTGTCTTTCTTTTCTACAATGTAGGCCGTGATAGGCGAACCGCCGTCCGATTTCGGAACGGTCCACTTCAGATCGACCTGGTGGCGATCCCAGTCTTTGATCTGTGGCTTGCCTGGAGCGTCAGGTGCTTGGTATGGATTTTTGGCCAGTGTTGGCACATCGGTTTCCAACGGATCGGACTCACCCTCGGGGTTGACAGCACGTACTCGGAATTGGTATTCCTTGCCTTCGGTTAATCCACTGACTTCCGCTTCGGGAGCCTTTGTCGTGCAAACCTGCACCCAGCGTCCCGTATCCGTATCCATTCGCTCGACGACGTAGTTCTCGAGAGGTAGGCCTCCATCATCTTCTGGCGGTTCCCATTTCAGTTTGCAGCCTTCTGCAGTTACTTCACTGACTGCTAGAGGGCCTTTAGGTTTACCTGGCTTGCTAAGGACAATGATTTCGACTTCGACTTGATCGGTGCCCGAATCGTTCTTGGCGAAAACGCGATAAAGACCCGTGTCCGAACGCTTAGTCTTGGTTATGATGAAACTCGTTCTGTATGGTTCATTGGTGATGGTCAGCTGATCGTAGGTAACTAGCTGCTCCTCCTGACGGAACCAGGTCACTTGTGGCGCTGGCTCACCTTGTACGTCCGCCTCCATGCGCAGAAGTTGGCCGGAGTGAATGACTTGCTTCATGAGCGTTTTGCGGTCGATGTGAGGTGCCAAGAATCGTGGCTTGGTCACCACCGACTGAGAGACATCGCTCGGCTCGCTCTCGCCAGCCTTGTTCAGTGCCACAATACGGAATTCGTATTCATGTCCAGGTTCCACATCCGTGACTTTGGCGCTGGTCTTGTCGCCGTTGACACGAGCGCATTCGGACCAACCCCTAGCGTCCTTGTCACGCTTTTGGACGATATATTTGTCGATAGGCATGCCGCCATCGGATTTCGGAGGACTCCATTTCATGTCGACAAAGTCCTTGTCCCAGTCTGTGAGTTCAGGACGTCCGGGCTTGCTGGGTGGATCGTACGGGTTCTTGGCGATAATGGCTTGATCGGTTTCCAATTCTTCCGATTCGCCTTCCTTGTTGACGGCCTTGACGCGGAATTTGTATTTCTTGCCCTCGTGAAGTCCGGTGATTTCTGCTTCGGGCTCTTGCGATTGACCGGCCGGTACCCACTGGCCAGTCAACGGGTCCAATTTTTCGATCTCGTAGTACTCAATAGGCGATCCGCCGTCGTCTTCCGGTTTTTTCCACTTAAGCTTGCAGCCGCTTTTATGGACGTTTTCAACTTCAAGTGGACCTTTAGGTTTGCTTGGTTTACCTGTCGTGCAAAAATAAGACAACGAAATGAATTAGTAAACATGCCTTCTAGTCGATCTTGTTTAAATGTAACGGTGAAAAAAGCGTGAGGGGGAATTGCAAACGCACTCAGAATGAGAATCTCAACTTCTGCTTTGTCTTCGCCTTGTGAGTTTGTGGCAGTAATGGTATAGACACCACTGAGGGCTCTCGTGGCCCGGAAAATCAAGAATTTGGTATTGTAGTCCGAATTGTCAACTCGAACTTGTTCGTTCGATTGAACTTCCTGTAATAGTTTTCAAATGACATACAAAATCAAGAGGAAAATCGTATTTCTTTATGGTATTGTTTTACATTGTCTTTCAGAGTCCAGGTTACAACCGGTGGAGGTTCGCCGGCAACGTTGACATCAAGGTTGACTTGCAGACCGACTTTAATCGTCACTTTTTGTAAATTAGTTCGATCGATTTTCGGTTTGACTATTAGCAGACGAAAAATCGATAATCAATGCCAGTTCTGCTAAATAAATTTTTCTCTAAGGTATTGAATGGGGACTTACAGAACCGGGCTTTGGCTACGTGTGGTTTGGTGGAATCGCTAGGCTCACTTTGTCCGGCCTTATTCACAGCGCGAACACGGAACTCGTAACGGTTACCCTCCTCCAGGTTATTAACGACGCCTTGACAAACGTTTCCTTTGACTTCAGCGGCTTTGACGAAAATTCCGCCATACTTGTCCACCATTTCAATGATGTACCCAGTGATGGGCGAACCACCATCTCGGATCGGTTGGTCCCATTTCAGCTTGACCATGTTTTCGTTCCAGTCGACGAGTTCCGGTAGTCCAGGTGGTGCCGGAGGATCGAAAGGGTTCTTGGCCAAGATGGCGCCGTCTGTTTCCAACGGTTCTCCTTCTCCTTCTTCGTTGACTGCCTTGACTCGGAAGTGATATTTCTTGCCTTGTTCCAAACCAACAACGTCGAGTTCGTTCTTCTCTGGGTCGCAGCGGCCCGCTGGTGACCACTTGCCTGTACCAACTTCCATCTTCTCTAAAATGTAGCCTGTGATGGGAAGACCACCATCATCCTTTGGCTTGTCCCATTTGACCTTGCAGCCTTCTTTGTGGACGTTGGTGACTTCCATCGGTCCTTCCGGTTTGCCTGGCTTAGCTAAAATGCTGACTTCGACTGTGGCTTCGTCTTTGCCAACGCTGTTTTCCGCCACCAGAGTGTAGACGCCAGTGTCTTTGCGGATCGAGTCACCAATCGACAGTTTGGTGTTGTGTTCGCTGTTGTCGATTTTGATGCGGTCTTGGGACTCCAACGGCGCTCCAGCGAAAATCCACTGCATAGTTGGCGCTGGTTCGCCTTTAACGTCGACGTCGAATTTCACGAATTGTCCACCTCTCACCACAATTTGTTTGAGCTTTTCTCTGTTGATCTGCGGTTTGACTGTAATAAAGAAGAATGGCGTTTATTTTATTATTATTTTTTCAATAACTTTGGACCTAGTCTAACAGGCAATATTCATTCACTGATTTCTTACGGAATCGCGCCTTGGCGATGTGTGGTGCAGTCGGATCACTAGGTTCACCCGGTCCCGCTTTGTTGACTGCTCGGACGCGGAACTGATATTGCTGACCTTCCTTCAATCCTGGCACTCGAGCCTCACAATCGGGTTTCTTTTGGGAGAAGTGCAGATAAGTAAAAATTTATGTTTGCCATGACGATCAATAAACAACTATAACATTGCGGGTGTAGGTGGTATGAACGGTTGAGCATTTTGTAATAGTTCTTTTACAAAACGTCTTTTTCACGTGAAATACGTCGTATACACCTGATGCCAGTACGAGAAACTAGTTTTTCCCGTATTACCTCCGTTGTCAGGATTTCTTCCCAGTTGCTTCCGAATCGTTCCTTCTTCTCAATGATGTAACCAGTGATAGGAACACCACCCGTGCTCTTGGGTGCAGTCCATTTCAGGTCGACACGATCAACATCCCAATCGACGATCTCTGGAGTCCCTGGTTTACCAGATGGATCTACAAAATGGCCGTGTTTAATTTATGATTAATATCATGGTATTAGTGCATTTGAAACAAATTTGGAATGTTGTACTAACCGAACGGATTCTTAGCGATGATGGATTGATCTGTTTCGAGATTCTCAGATTCGCCTTCGTCATTCACAGCTCTAACTCGGAAGCTATATTCTTTGCCTTCTTGCAGGCCACCAACGTCCATCTCTGGATCTTTGGATCGACCAACCGGTACCCAGCGGCCTTTATCTAGCTTCTCGACTACGTAACCTGTGACTGGCTTGCCACCATCATCCTCGGGAGGTTGCCACGCCAATTTGCAGCCACTCTTGGTTACGTCGGTCACTTTCAGCGGTCCCTTAGGTTTCGATGGAGCGGCGAGGACAACCACCTCAACCTGGGCTTCGTCTTTTCCGTGTTCGTTGACTGCAACAATCTTGTACATGCCAGAATTTTTTCGTTTCGCGTCAATCACATTCAGTTTGGTGTTATAGTCGATATTGACAATTTCAACGTTCTCTTGTGATAGGACTTCTTTCTCGCCAAGATACCAAGTGACTGTCGGAGGCGGTTCACCTCTGATGTTGACGTCGTACTTGAACACTTTGCCAGCTTTTATCATGATTTGCTTCAAGTTAGTACGGTCGATTTGCGGCTTGACTGCAGAAAAATAAACAGAAAAAAAAACAATGAAGAGCCAACCAGGAGATTTTCCAATAACTAAATTTTGCTTAGTAATGCTCATGATGCTTAGTAATGTAAAGTTCGGTGGTAAAATATCGAGCTTACGTAGTTTGTGCTTCACTAGATGCATCTGCGTTGGTTCTGACGGTGGGGATAATCCAGCTTTGTTGACGGCTACGATGCGGAATTGGTATTCACCACGTTCTTTCAGGTCGACGACTTTGCCTTCCAACTTGTCTCCAGGCACTTCGCCAGCTTTTTCCCAATCGGGTTTGAATCTGAATAGAGGAAAACGGCATTTATTGTTCACAATTTGTACATTCGGCTAAGATATTGGTCAAAGGAGTCGAATAGCGTTTGCATACTTGTCTTTTTTCTCGATTATGTATTTCTCGATTGGAACGCCTCCATCTACGGTTGGTGCTGTCCACTTCAAGTCGACGCTGCGGTTGTCATAATCGACGATATCGGGCCGTCCAGGAGCAGAAGATTGTTCTACATTTTCAAATGTAAATTGATCACAAGATTAGATTCACGTTCTACGATTATCGTTCTGCTAATTTAAGATTTTGCATTCTCCTCTAGTTGCATGGCGAACACCACTTGTATACATTTTTAGGCGCATGTTTTTTGGACGTTATGCACTGCAACTATTTTCAATCCCCTTTCTTTCTTCTTAATTGCAATCTATAGTTTTCGATACAACGTACCGTAAGGATCTTTGGCAACAATGGCATGTGTCGTGACCAAGGGTTCAGAATCTCCTTCGTCGTTAATAGCGGTGACTCGGAACTGGTAGCTCTTGCCCGGTTCCAGGCCTGTTACGTTATAGGTGGGTGGCTGCCTCTCTCCGTTGACTTTGCCGACCCGGGTCCATTTGCCCGTGCTCACGTCCAGCTTCTCAATTTCGTATTCTTTAATGGGGAGTCCGCCGTCGTCTTCAGGTTTAGTCCAGCTTAATTTACAACCTTCTTTGTGGACATCGGTAACCTCTAACGGTCCTTTTGGTGAGCTCGGTTTGCCTGAATGGGAAAACAGACAGCAAGTTAGAATCAAATCCTGATACAGGTGGCAGATCAAGTACGGATTTACCTAAAACAATCAGCTCAACCGATTCAGAATCCTTTCCGGATTTGTTTTCTGCTTGTAAAGTATAGATGCCGGCATCCTTGCGGGTGGCATCGATTATCGAGAAATCCGTGTGATAATCGCGATTTTCAATGGTAATACGCTCGGTGTTGGTGAGTGCGATGCTATCACGCCAAACCCACACAATGGTTGGAGGTGGCTCACCGGCCACATCCACCGACCACTTGTGGGCACGGCCTACCTTGATGGTGGTTGTTTTCAACGTAGTGCGGTCGATCCTGGGTTTCACTGTAAAATTGTTTTCGTATTTCCATTAGCTATTGTTGTGATACATTTTTGGGGAATATTATTATACTACTTAATTTAGAAAAATTATCAAAAAAAGATGGCCATTACTTTTTATAAGGTACTAGTCCCTAATGCTTTCTTAGTTTTCCGTATTTAGTGGAATGTCCACCTGGCCCACATCAAAAATATCGAAGCGGTTTGTAACTAAACAAAAATAGCTAAGCCATTTTTTCTACAGACTTTTCGGTGCGCTGCCTTCCGATTGTACCATATTTATTCTAAGACGTTAGCTGGGCAGTACGGAAAACAGTGTCTACGTTGTTGGAACAACCAGACCTTTTATTTTTACAGATAAATTATTTCATATTTCGACAGTTGAATCTATGGCTGCTGTAGATTTTAGTATTGATTTGCTAATAAAAATTTACCATGAAATCACTCGTTAACATACGAACACAATTCAGCGTAGTCGAAAAAAAAAAAATACTTCGCAAAATCTTTATGCATAAACGCTGCGGAAAAAAAATTATGCTGTTTGACTTTAACTTACAGTTCCTATGCTTGACAGTGTGCGTGTCCGTGGGCTCTGAAGGTTCCCCAAAGCCAGCTTTGTTGGCTGCGCGGACGCGGAACGTCACTATTTGGTTCTCTTTCAGTCCATCTACTGTCGCTTTGCACGTCGGGTCAGGAGTGATGAGTACCTCCTTCCACTCAACGGATAGTTTGTCCTTCATTTCGATGATATAGTGTGTTAGTGGCCGACCACCATCGTTGTCAGGCTTGATCCAAGTCAGCGTTACGCTGGAAACTGAATAGTCTTCAATAACGGGCTTGCTTGGTTTGCCAGGCTCATCTGCATGAATGGTCGAAATGGTTATGCAGGTGTCATCATTAACCGAGAAATCGACTTAAAAAAAAAAAAAAAGAAGAAGAAAAACACAAAAACCAGTGGATCTTACCATAAGGATTTCGGGCCATTATAGCCTCATCTGCCTCCAACGCCTCCGATTCGCCTTCTTTATTGACGGCTTTGACGCGGAACTTGTATTTCTTTTTGGGCGTCAAGCCAGTAGCAGTAAAAGTTTCGTCATTGGGTCCCACCTCACCGGCAGCAACCCATCGTCCGGTGTCCATATCCATCTTTTCGATAATGTAGCCAGTAAGCGGCGATCCTCCGGCGTCTTCTGGTTTCTTCCATTTGATCTTAATGTGATCAGCTCGAATTTCATCAGCAATAATGGGTCCAGTGGGTCTGGACGGTTTATCTGCGGATTGAACATTCATTATCGATCGTGTAGCAGTCACGTTGCATTTGATTTCGAGAATAATTAGGACTTGTAATGTGTTACGCGTTAAAGGTGAAATCATATGGCTAATAAACAAACAAGCTGATTGACTCACCAAGAACAACGACATCAGCAACGCCCTCGCACGTTCCGGAGCTATTCTTCAACGTGATTCTGTACTTGCCGCTGTCTGCACGAACCGCTTTACGCACCGTCAGCACGCTGTTGCGTTCGTATTTGTCGACGGACACTCTGTGATTGGAAATGCATTTGAGCAAACGCATTAGTAAAATATAACGAAGAATAAATGTATCTGTTAAGTAAGGATTCGGTGGTTTTCACTTTGATGTAGCCGTATCACGAGCGTTATTTTTGTTGAATATTGTGCTGCTGTGGAATGTGGTGCCGAATGAATCGCGGTGATTGGATAGGGGGGGTTATGGAATGTTTTGTGCTTTTGTGTTCATTGTGCCAGTATATCGCGGTGATAGGCTCTGGCGGTTAGGAGATGCGGTTTAAGTGACTTATGATCTACACATTTTTAGTTAAAGATCATTATTGCAAAAAAAAATTTTCTTTATCATTAATCTTTGTTGAATGAATCGTGCCGTCATTCAGTGTGTAGGTGTGTGTAGTAAACATTTTATAGTGTTGAATTCGAGATTCGTGCCATTCGGAGCTCAGCGAAGAGCACAAAACCGCTGAGTTTTATTTCGTTCAAATGAAGATTCCGTTGACGGTAACGTCACCAAGTCACCTTATAGTCGACGTGTTGGGTATCCTGTGTTCGTTCGAGCGCCGCGAAAGCCCCAAAGAATAATAAGTCATGTTTAGAATCAACCAAATGCTTAATTACCCTCCGTATTGCTTTTGTCGTTCAAATTAAAAAAATAAATAAGTAATAATGAGTCGCTGTTATTTAAAAAACTGCCTCACATTTTCTGGCAAATTTCTTGCCTATCTCTTCCTGCAATATGCGTCGGTTAAACTTAACCAGACACTTCATTATTTTCACAGAGGGCGTATGCACGAAGAAAATAAAAACTTAATGGAATTTTGATACAAAATAATTAGGACGACAAAAGATATTCACACCCTATCATTTGTTAACGAAACAACCGAAACAACGTAAGAAGTTTAAAGCTACACACCTATGTTGACCTATATTGCTCAGTGTGGGCCAACATTTTAACAGTAACCAAGCTTTTTTTTTACTTAATTTAATATGATTATCTACTATTTTTTCTCTATCTATCTATATATCTATGCATATTTACTGTATATTAACTATATTATAAGCATATTACGTAACTTTAAGCAACCACTCGCAATTAAGTGCTATGTAACGTATAAGTAAGGAATGTGGTATTCTTTTACCTTTCTCCGTCGATTTTGATCGCTTTTCCTTCCAAGTCCCAAGAAGCCTCAGGTTCAGGTTCGCCGCCATATTTAACATCGAATTTAATAATTTGTCCTTTCTTGATTACCAATGGTTTCATTGCATCGCCAATGATGTATGGTTTGACTAAGAAAATGAAAATGAAATAAAATATTACGAAGAGAAATTAACAGTGAAACAGATGAAAAAAGAAGGCGCAATAGAAAAAAGAAAAAAAAATAGAAGGAAATGAAATAAACGGCTCCTATACCGAAACGAGATTTGGCGATTATGGGTTTAGTGGCATCGCTGGGTTCTCCGGGCCCCGCTTTATTGATAGCCCTAATACGGAATTCATACTGTGTGCCTTCTTTAAGCCCCGTAACCGTACCGCTCGTAGCATCGCCAGGGAATTCCTGTGCTGTCACCCAGTCATTTCCGAATTTTTCCTGAATCACAGAAAAATGTTTTCGAAAATGCATTACAAAATTCCTATGATACATTTTTGCACACGTCGAGCTAGAATTTCTGGTCCCGTAAAGATCATCGGACCACAAAAACACGACAAGGAAATGAGAGAAACGCTCACCTTGTACTCAATGACGTAGCCAGTGATGGGAGAGCCTCCGTCATTTTCTGGCTTCGTCCATGTAATGTCAGCATGATCGACATCCCAGTCGACCACTTCAGCATTACCTGGTTTTCCAGGTTCATCTAATAATAAGAATCACATTAGTGAAAAGCGTTGGTAAGCGTAACATGTAATTTGTTAAAGGAATTTTCGAAATTGCGAGTTTGAATTTTACCCCAAGGATCTTTGGCGAGCACAACTTTGGGGAAAACACCTGGCTCCGAGTTACCCATTTTGTTTACAGCCACAACACGAAATTTGTACTCTTTTTTGTTGATCAACCCTTCGCACTTGTAAGATAAAGGTTGGTCGGATGGGAGTTCTCCTACTGCATTCCATCCACCTGAGGAACAACAAACATGTGGGTTGTGAATAATGATGAGATGGTCAGCATATGAGAATCACTTGCCTTTTACAGACAGATCTTGACGTTCAATGATATAATTAGTGATGGGCATGCCACCATCGTCTTTTGGCTTTTTCCACTTGAGAACGCAAGAATCTTGGTAAATATCATGAACTGAAATATCTTCGGGTGAGCCAGGGACATCTATTTTTTTTTACGTGAAAACGAATGCGAATGAGCAATAAGGATGACACTGTAATACAAGAAAATCGAATTTTACGTTTTAGTTTTTATTGTGCCTACCTTGAATGTTGAAGAACACGTCTTTAGTAGTCTCTCCTTGAGCGTTTGACAGCTTGATCTGGTAAATACCGCTTGAAGAACGAACAGTTTTCTTAAGCTTCAAAATTGCTTTATCCTCTTGAACGATGATTTCGACTTCTTTCACGCCAAGGCTCTTGCCGTCTTTCGATAATTTGGCTTCAACGGGAGATTTCCGAACTCCCGGCACTATAGACAATACGACAAGATTTCGTCAACTGGGCATTTTTGGCTAGGAGAATGGCTAGTCTTACCAACGTAGGGGACGTCAACAATTAACATTTTGTTGCTAGGTCCTTCGACAGGGGTATCAAGGTTGATTTCCGGTTTGCCTTCGCCCTTGTTGACGGTAAGCTGACAAGTGGACTTGAGTCGACCAGATTTGCATTTAATTTCTCCTTGATCAGTAAGTTCGACACTATTAAATATGAGTTGATGCTTGCCACCACCCAAATTTTTGATTTCGATGCGATCCGATGGTTTAATAGCTTCGCCATTGAGAAAAAATTCAGTCGAAGCTGTCTGATCAGCCACCTCCACCTCGAGGATTAACTTTTCACGTTCGGTGACGACAGTGTCTTTCAGTTTCTTGTTAAACTTGTTAACGTCTACACACACGCAAAAAATGAGGTGTTATAATGGATTGAACCAAAGAATGAATAGAGTGAACTTACAATCGACAGTCACCTCTGCTTGGGTCTCGTCGGCGTTGGTGTGACAAGTGTAGTTTCCGGCGTCGCTCATCTTGATTTCTTTGAAGAAGAGGCGTCGTTTCTTGCCCTCTACTTGAATTTGAATCCTATTAAAGACAAACAGATTAGCTAATTGTTCATCGAACCCTTTTTTCTTTCAAATTTCAACTTTTTATCGGTGGGTTTGAAAACTTCGCCGTCTTTCTTCCAGATTACACCTGCATCGTCCTCATCTACTTCGCATTCCAGCATTACCGCCTCCTTTTCAGCGGCTTGGACGCTCAAAAGTGTCTTGGTGAATTTGTGCGGGAATTCTGATTTTCAATTTACATCATTCATGTTAAAACATTCCCCCAACAAAAAAAAATCAAAGGTTAATTATTACCGATAAACTTGAGGTGGCACGAAGTCTTGAGATTCTGCCTCTCAATTTTACAGCTGTATTCTCCATTGTCTTCTTTGATTGGTCCTTTGAAAATGAGGCGACAGGTTCCTGTGAGGTCTTTGCTAATTTCAAACCTCTGTCCATCGGCCTCAATTTTCTCTTCGCCTTTGTACCAGTTGACTGGCGCTTTGTGATGGCTAACCTGACATTCAAGCTCATATTCGCGGTTTAGGTAAGCTTCCGCTTTCTTTGGCAGCTGGCGGACGAACGAATACACTTGGTCAGCTTCTATAAAGTGGACGGATACAACAAATGATGTTACAGTTTTGCTATTGCAAAATTCAATGCGAGCCCGAGCTAAACGTCTTTTAAAACTGTCTTACCCTCGACAGTAAGATAGGCGCTGCAGGTGATGCCTCCAATATCTATCGTATATTTGCCCATGTCGTCCACTTTGGGCTGAGTTATAATCAGTTTATAGACGTCATTTTCAACTGTCATTTTATGGCGAGACCCGGAGAATATTTCCTAAAGGACAGCGATATTTTAAAAAATTAGGAATGTACTAGATGAAAATGACGTTTCTAATTAGAGTTGGAAATGCTGGAAGAGCACCACGTACATCTTTCTTAAGAAACCATTTAGGTTTGCCATTTGGCTTCGAGAAGATGCACTCAAAGACCACCTTCTTATCTTTGCCTTCTTTAACGGTATGGTCGATCAAAGGCTTCATGAAGCTCTCTTGTTTCTGTTTGGGCAGACGTAGGCCGTGACGAGAGCGAGAAATGAGCGAAAATACAAAACAAAACGTAAGTGTGTTTCAAAAATAGAACGAAGTAGGTGAGAAAAGAAAAAGAACCGAGTTGCAGCCTCGATAAAAACAACACTGCATAAGTAACATTCATGGCTAAATATAGCCAGAAGCAATCGCTTTCAGTTAAAAGTACAAACTTGGAACTCTTTTGGCTTGCAACGGATTTCCTGTCTTTTGGAAGGGCCAAAAATTAAGCAAACAGAGATGAAGTAAAACAAAACAAACAAAAATAATAAGGATTTGTTTTTAAGAAGTATAAATAAGAATCAAGTTGAAACGAACAATAAACGCAAATAAGTATTTTCAAGCAAAAAAAAAAAAAGTAAATCTAGAGTATATATAAACAAATATGAATAACCTAAGGAGGAAGAGGAAGAGACCTGAAGCTATTTACAGAGATAACAAGCAAAAATTGCAGAAACGACTACCAGATTTGTAATCGTGGATAATATGTACTGCGCTATATCAGTATGCAAACGCATACATTCCAGGCGCTTTCAGCAGAGAATTTCTTTATATCTACAAAGCTTTCCAGTCTGGATATTAAGAACCACTAGGTCTGACGTAGGAAAATGAAACAGCTTAAAGCCTACGGCTGACTTAAAAAATGGAAGAGACAGTGAATGAAGTAGTTTGAAAAGTTTGACACAGTAAAAGAGACAGGAAGGAAGAAGTATTGTTTGATGGCGTGAGGCGACAGTCATCTGTTGTCGATAATCCAAATAAGTTCGGCATGATGGAGATCAAAGTGAACCAAGTTTGTTTTTGACTTATGAGACTACCGTTCACAGTGAAAAAATGTCGGATGCCAGACCAAGTTAGAGGATGAATGAGTAAAAACTGTACAGATATGGCTCAACTTTTGGCACCTGTCGATGTAATGAAAGGAAATCATAAACACGAGTATTTGTTATGTAGTATTTACTGGGCCAGTACGTCTGGCCATGAGATAGTAAACAAAAAATCATGGTTGATGTAGTTACCGATATTCATTACATTAAATGGTGCCAAGGAGCTAGCCATCGACCAAAATCATAGCGATAGATGCTCGGAAAAAGGACAGGAATCCGATCGCACCATCGCTAAAACGTGTGAACGTTTAATTCAAATAAAGCAAGACGAAAGAAATTAATCAGAAAATAAAACTCGTTAAGCATAAAAACACATTCACGCAGGTTCAGCGTATTGTTTTCCACTCTTAGATGAGGCACACGTTAAACGTGAGACGCCACAATTCAATTCACTTGTTAGACGCTGCGCGCCATATCACCCCATGCCAGTGTAGCTGTAAAATGCTGCCGCCCATTGATCGATTTTTCTCTCTTCTTCTAGAATAAAACGGAAGCAAGGAAACGAGAACGTGGCGAGCGGATGCTAACCAAAAAACGTTATTCATTTAGCGGTAGAAATCCGAAGAAGAATTGCGAACTTTTAACGTGGTTTAAGAATTTAAAAAGCATGTAGCGATTTAAGCGGTGCGCTCATTTCGATTTCTTTCTCAAGTGTTTTGACATTCGAAGAGGCAAGATAGAATTATCTGGAAATGAAAAGCTTGATGTGTACGCTGCAGTTGGAAGGAATGAATGAAATTCAAGATAGTAAAGCACAAAATTAATGATACGTATGTCTTTTTACGGCACCTCCTCTCTGTTGAACGGTTGAAGAATCGGCCAGTCGGGAATAATTTCAGCTAGTGATGGTCGCCGTGGAGTTGGGGCTTTCTCCGCGTTCTGACGTAACAACGTGATCGAATATGTAATCTAATAATGCGCTTCAGGTATGGCTGGGTACTTAGTATGGCCTTTGATTGGTTAGGAAAAACCAATACTTTCACAAGTCAATGATTAACAACTAACGACTTGGGAACGAAAGGTGGTGCGCACGATTGCATGTCTTCAAACGGTGTTTGTAGCTTTAAAAAAAATGCTGTCGGCTTAAAGAAAAGTATGAAGATACCTAACTACGACGCACATAACCTCGAAACTCTTGTTTTGTTTGAGAAACTCATTCTAACTAGAACGATGAGTTAGTTGACCAGCTTATAGAATAAGTCTTATGAAGCGGCCCGACAGATATGGGATTTAAACTAAACGAATTTCCGCTGTTTTCCCTCCCAGAAAAAAAATAAAACGAAATAATAATTACAAGAATAACAGCAGCAAACAAAAACAAAATAAATAAAAACGTAGGGCACACTGCACACCTCCCTATTCCCATCCAAACAAAAGAAACAAAAGGAAACCGATGAATTAAAAAGTTAAAAATTAATTTGCGACGATCCTTTATCTGAAACGACACAGAAATTTTGTAGAAGTCCAACGTTAGAAGCGATCACACCGTATTAATATCGTTACAAAAAAAAATAAGTAAAGTTGGAAAAAGTTCACTACGGAGCCGTGATCTATCACACCTCTATGGGATCCGCTTTAGCCAGGACGGGCCAATCGGGTATGGATTCGGCTAACGAAATGCGCCTTCGGCCAGCACGTTCAATGTCCTACAGAACATTGAAGGCATACCATATCGTTATGCCAATGAATGTGCGCCAAATCTTTGAAAGTAAGTGATGAAAAGAGAAGTGATGTTGTTATGAGAGATGACAGGGCTCACCGATCATTGGTTTCTGAAAATTCTACAAATTTTCTTTAATTTTACAGGGATCTTGGCCACTTCCAAAGAGTTTAAGCATCGGTAGGTCGAGCTAGTGCCGACAAAAGATGCCAAACGTTCCAAAAAATGCAAAAATCCACGTAAAGGTTCTCAGATTCCCATAAAAATCAAGAACCCCTATTAAGATACGAGAATCCGATCAAGAATCCATATTCTTTTTTTCCATCAAACTTATTTAACCCTGATCTTATGAACGCTTCCAGTTCGCAAACAAGCTGCCCCGAATGGAATATCATTACACCCTTTTCCACCAATTGCCCGTAAAATTGCCAATACTTTTAAAAGCTCCAATTATGTTTTGCTGATATTCTGTCAATTTTCTAAGGATCCAGTCATCTTAATGGGGGATTTTTATACTTTAGGACAAATATGTTTAATGTGAGAGTACCAGAAACGGTTCAATCGGCAAGCCCCGAGAAAAGGTTGGCTGTGTAAAAAAAGGAATGGAATCAGGGGAATGGAATGAGCTAGGGTCACCACCCGTAAAACATTGCTTAGTACAGAATTTACAGAGGTCTTTCATAATACAAATCAATTCCCATCTCTTTCTCCAATAAATGTCATTTTTTTTATTTAAAAAAAAAATACTAAATTTTACTTCTCATTCTTATCAGTAAATCAAAATGATTTCACGATCTACCCGGTTAATATAACTTCATAAATTGTAATGGAAGAAGATTGTCTGATTTGTATATCCATCTGCGCGTATTGTCAGCAAATTTTATCCAATTTATCTTGAAATCAACTTTTCCCATGGACCCCAAAATACCAACGATGAACCAAAGAAAAAAGGGAGGCATGAGGTAAAGATAGGTGGGTGTGCTGGATAACAGTTGGGTAATGGCTACTGGCAGGCACAAAAATGCATCAGACCTGATTTCTTCCCACGTGTTTTAAGATGAGGAGGTAATCGGCCAATGAGAGCCGACGTCCCTCGTTTGATGAATAATTCGAGTGATCGGATGGAGACGACGATTCCTTGCTTGGCAAATTCTTGAATTGATCACCGTCAAACGCGATAAGTTGTTTTCGACGAGAGAGAGTGAAAAAGCAGAAGACAAAATACAATAACTTCTTGTCTGACTAGAAAGTGAAATCAGGTTTGCGAAACTGGTTGTTTTGTCCCAATAATGTCATCATTGTCTCATTTCATGAGCAAACCAACGTCTTCACGTCACTTCACGTCACTTGACTACAGCCATGTGCCATACCTATAGGTATGACCTTACGTATTTACACGTACTAGGGATAAATCATCAGTCACACGACTTAAATACACGTTGACACTAACACTTTGGTACGTAATAAAGAAACGAAAGAGATACAAAAGAGGACAGAAAAAGAGAAGGAGCTGTTCAGGTGAAGTGCACCCTAAACTTGTTTGAGCCAACTTAAAATATCTTTACTCTTATTCCCGCATACGGTTAATCATGCAATCTTACCTTTTCGACTTTTTTCAGTTGTGGCTTCGGTGGCTCTTCGACTTCTTTGAGAGTGCCCCAGTCGGGATCTTCTTTATCCTTGCCCCATTTGGCATATTTGCGTTTTTTTAGCATGGCACGGAAGTCCATGCCACTTGCGTCTGCACAATAATAAAACCAGTTTAGTCAATCAAATTTATGACGTTTTTATGGATTTTCACGGCCTTCCATCGCTCAAATACCAATCTACGTCATGCTAGCGGAAAAGTCGCAGAGGATCAATTTTTTCAACTTCTAATACAAACAAGCGTTAAAGGCAAACCCGTTTTCTCAAATTTCGCTGGTTGATTAGAAGTTTCAGAAAAGAAACCCCGAAAATAAGAGCTTAATTTTTTTACAGCTTTGAGAAGTAGATCAAAATAGAGTGAAACGGATTGTCCGAAATACCTGATACAAAAAGAGTCGTTTCGGCTGTGTCTTCTCCATGTTCGTTGGTCACAACGATTCGGTAATTCCCTTCGTCGTTCGGCTTTGTCTTGCGGATGCAAAGCGTTAAGGTGTTCGTTTCACCATCGGTAACATATTTGTAGCGTCCACCATCCATGATCTCTGTGATACCCTGTGAAGAAGTCAACGTGTAAGAACTTGATGGCGATCGACCATTATAGAACAGGGTCTTTACTTTGAAGCAACGGAAGGTGGGTACTGGATTACCCTCCACACGAACAGTAATGTAGGCATTTGCGTCTGAAAAATGTTTAAATCATTGGCTTTTCCGTCACCCACATCAAGCAATCAAACACTATGAAAACCTTCAACGGCTGAATAGTTTTCTTGAATATCGACAATAGATGGTGGACCAGGTGGACCCACTGGCCGGAGTGGTGTTGATGGCTTATCAATGCACTCGCCCACATCAGCCGTACTTGGGCGGCGGGCGTCAGTGCTGGTTCTTCGTTTCTGCGAAGATTAAAATGAAGAAACACGATGATTATTGAGGAAAGCGAAATTTCATTAGTGTCGCGAGATCCACGGTTGTACAGTGGACGAATTGACGTGCCATCCCACTTGAGTACAATAAAAACATCGATGCCGTGCGATAGACGTGTTTATGAAATCCAAGTGCAAATCGTGCTGCACTTCTTAAAGCAGTTTATGACGAGGCGGGCGTGTGATGTTATTATGGTTGTTGACATTTAGAAAGCGTACGTTCTATGGCATGCAGCTCAAAGACTTAAAGAATTGAAAACCAATGTGATTTTTCTGTTAATAAAATGGGTACACGAGCAAAATGGAGTTAGAATCACGGGCCTCAGGTAAACACCTCGTAACAAGCTGGCTTACTTCAATACTAATCAAACTTACTACCACTAAAACAGCAAGATCGGGAAAGGAGTAATTTGTGCAAAAAAAAAAACGTCCCCGCGAGAACCTTGGCATCAAACCTACTGTGCAGATATTCCACTCAAAATAGTACAGGGAAAATAATTCTAAGAAACGCCAACTCCTACAATTGCACATTTTGTGACAAAGGTTATGGTGAAGTGAGGTCAACTAAAACAGTGTCTATACTGCGCATATTGACGGAAGGGGAACCGTCATTGGCGCACATACTGTACGGCACAAAAGAGTGAACGAGAAATACTTTTGTTTTCTATTTTTAAAATTAAATCTAACCTGTTTTTCATCCACTTCCCCTGGCCTAGCTTTTTTCTGATACACCAGAAGAAGAAGGAAAAAGAAGAAAACGTCGTTAAAGAAAATAGTATGAAATTGAACGAGAAATTACAGAAAAAAGCGTTGCGAACAGACAGACAAAACAATTTTGCCTATAAATAATTGTCTTTGTCGATAAAAAAAAGAAAACAGATAAACGGTTAAAGCAGAATGGACACTTTTTGTATATAGTTCTGCAGCATGCGGAACGTGGCTGGAATTGTACATATGGTACAGTGCGCCGCGAATCTGCAAAAAAAGCGCATGTAAGCATTAGCGGCATTCACCATAATCATTTAAACGAATTCAGCTTTTTGGTTAAGGGATTGGTAGACATCCCATATCCACTGCGCTGTATCATTTCGAGTTTCTCGAAATGGCTATTTGACAAAATAGCGTATGGGCTAATTAACCATAACACCCTTTCTTGTCGCACCCAAATGAGAGCGAAGCAAGCTTCAAAACGTAAGCGATCAAAAAAGCTAACGTATGAATAACAAAAACAAAGCGGAAAAATTCGGCCAGAGAAATCACGTTTCGTTGGTGAACAGATGTCTCACCTCAGCAGCCAATTCACCCGGGCGTAATTTGATTGATTGCTGGAGGCAAAGCACCAGTCATCGAATTGATTGAAGACACGAACAAAAAAAAAAGCAAAATAAAAATAAAAATAAAAATAACAAAAAACATAAAAAACAAAAACAAAAAATGATTAAAAAAAGAATAAAAAATAAAAATGAACACACAGAGATAGAGGCTGAGTGTGGAGGAGAAAGGGAGAGAGAAACAAATAACGAAGTACAGAAAATTTAGAAGGTTCCCACTACAGCACAAAGAGACAACTTGAATAAACACGCACATTTCTTTCAACGCAGAATTTCAATTGTAAAAAAAAATTTTCGTAGAATTAAAAATTTCGCAATATAACATAAATAATGTAAATTCCTCGACGAAAAATGTTAGTTTGCTTTTCTACTGATAGATTTGTACTATAAGGATTTTTGTACTTCACAAAAACGAGCAGACAATTTAAAACGTACGACAGTGCAATTATGATGTCTGTCTTCCTAATTACGAGAGAAACTGAATGACTTCAGCACGTAGGGTAGATAGCATAAATAAACCGGCGAATAATGAACTTAACCAATAAGAACTAATTTTATAATGTAGTACCAGCTAATTCATTAGCAAGTTAATCGTCTATATAACGCTTTACTCACACCCTAAACACGCTCTTCAAACTCTTGAAGTCTTCATCTTTACGACGCCTCGAAGAAAAAATTTAAATAACTTTTATATACAGACTTAGCTTAAAAACGTATGCGGTTCATACAACAGGTAAAAATGGAATCATGCGTTACGATTTCCAAGCAGATTGTATTATTGTTATCATTAAAAACGCAGCATGCTTTCAAAATATTATCTTACCCTTCGGTCTTCTACGAGCTCGCCCGGACGTAGTTTTCTATGTTCCTACCAAACAAACTCCATATCACATGTGCAAAAATGCATTTGTTTCAACCATAAGGTGGAGACACACTTCATTCCCAAAACGAGTCGACAAATTTAGCTATTTTCTCAATCTAACATAGCACACGTAAGCTACGTGACACATTTGGGTTCCCAGTGAAATTAACCTATAACATGAACTACATTACAGAATAAAAAATATTAATTCCGCTAACATTTTTCATTCTAAAGCTGTTTGCAACTACGAGGAAGAGTCAATCACCGAAGATAGCTTTCAGCTACAGTACCAAGCCGACAAATGTACGCAATCATTAAACGAAATAGGCTCACACGTGCTTGCAGTCCAAGGTATGTGCAAGATAACCTACAATATCTACTTTGCAAGCATGTATTATTGCGGTTCAACGGTAGTACTGTGTTTGATTAACAACTTCAAGTTTAGCGCATAATGTACTGACTTAAATTTTAAGTGAACTTAAGTACTTTAGAGCCTTATAGATCTATATAATCGAAGAGTAAATAAACCACAGCCATCAATATGATACAGCCAAAAATTTAGTCAATAACAACCGAATGAAATGGATTGGCTTGTAGCCGTCTTTTTGTTGTTTTCTATCATTAAGCTATCTAGCCGTAATCCTTCTAGCGAACGTGTCCATGATTTACGTCTCTTTTTTCACCTCCAGGGCCTTTTATCAACTATTTTTGCTCAAATCTACGTTTCTGCATAATGTGACAGTATGGAATATCAAAAACGGTTGGTAATATCAAAAGCAGTGTAGACTTCGGAGACTCAATTTGAGATTTCCCAGTCTTGCCGGTATGTAGCTGTAATTATAACGCAAAGAACTGATAAGTGCTTTTTTGTGCCAACAAGGAACCGATCATCCAGTCTGAAAATCCAGTTTCCTAAAAAATCCAATTAATCACCAGGGATGTTGTTCTTATGAAACTACAAACACTTCTTAGCTGGCGTTCAACATGGGGTCCCATTAAGAGGATAATGTGACACGAGTATAATCTAGAAATTGTATCAGCATTATTGCGTTTCGTAGTATCTCGTACCTCATCGGAGATGAGTAGACTAGGCCGACGCGGTTGGTCCTCGGGTGGAATGAGAGATCCTCGTCTGCTAGGCGGTCCTGATCCAGGTTGAATGGAGCCTCGGCGGCTTCCTCCTGGAGATTCCAGTTCCAAAACCTCGATCTTTGGAGCTTCTTTTTCGCGTAACTTCGTTGCCAGATCTTTGGGCAGCTCAGGTTTCTGTTAACAAACGTTTCATGTTTTACTTGTTGTTGCCAGAAAACCAAATCCGAACACTATTGTTGGCTGCATCAGCAGGTTGTTGTGCTGCAGCAGCTGGCTTCCTTACCCACTAGGCGTAATGCTATTCTTAGACATTAATGTGCTTACTACGTGAACACTACGTTGTCCCCCTCCCCTACACGTTTCGACGACTAAATTTATAATATTGGATTTTTTCTTACCTCCTCTTCGCTGGGTTTCACAGGTTTAAGCTTTTTATCCTAAGAAAAAAGAAGCAATTACTACCAAGTTCTATGTATGCAATGTGTCGAACATATAGATCTCACCTGTTCTTTGGGGGCGGTGTCCTCTTCTTTCTATGAAATTATAAAAGAAAAATATCATGAAGGGTTCTAACAGAGACGTACGATTAACATTATGGGTGACTCAGTGCTTGACAAGAACAACAAAATTTACAAGAGCTTTCACAAATGAAATAATACACTGCCGTGCACAATTCATAAACATTCAGTTTTTCATGCGATTACCCGAAACGGATTACATTTTCTAGACGACGTTTTCGTGCAAAAAAAAAATTAAAAAAATAAAATTGACAGCAAAATCGAAAGTATATGGCAGGCGTGCATAGCTGTAAAAATAAGCAAAACAACGATTATGCAGTCCGATTTGAAGCGTTTCCTCATATACAGTGTCCCAAAGTGCGATTTGTCATATTTGTACCAAAAATTAAATGACAACCGTAAAGCTGAAGAAGCGGAGATGAGATTGTAATTCAGTAGCAGTTTGATTATGGCAGCGAACAATTGTCCTAGTTGAAATCCTTGTTACGGTATTTTTTCTTAAATGTTTTTTTCAACACAATTGCCTTTAGTTGAAATTGCTGGTGTTATCTGCCAACTCGTCTTTGTATTAACCTACCTTTATTCTGGTTGGTTTTAATAATTTCTTTGTGTCGCTAAAGGTTTTAGCCGCGTCAGATGATGGTTTGGAAATTAATTTTTCATGCTTTCCAGCTGCGTCGGTGGAATGTGATTTGTCCTGGCCTTGAGGTTCGTCAATTTTCGGTACAAGAAGTGTTTGCATGGAAGTTGGACCCTCTTTCGGTTTGTGCGTCTTCTTTTCGTTCTCGTTCGGTTTATGTTTTTCATCGTTAGTTGCTTGGCTGTTGATGGGTTCTGCTTGCTTCGTACAATTATTCGTGGAATCCATTGCTTTTCCTTCATCCGATTTCAGATTGCTATTCGTGGGAACCCCAACTTTTTGCACGGGAACGCCCGGTTTAGCCAGCGGTTTCAGTTTGTCGGTCTCGTTAAGGGTAGCAGCCCCGTTTGAAAGGTCCTCTGATTTCTCACGCGATGCTATTTCTTCTGCTTCGCCACAGGAAATGGAAGAGGCAACCTCGCGCCGACGGTCGGATGACACACTACCTTTTCTGCTTTGAGGTTGGCCGTCTTGAGTTGCTGTGTCCTGACGTCGCCCATCAACTGGTGGTCGAATAGAAGTTTCACCTATCAGTTCCTTGGTCGTTTGGTTATCCATGTTTGATTTCCGATCCTTCGGCACGTCTGCGTTCATCCTCTCAGAAGTATTACTTTGGTTAACCGATGAACTCGGAGGTTTCTCTTTTGCGGCCATTTCCAATGGCGTAGCAGAATTTCCATTAGGCGAAGAACGGGCACCCATCATATTCGGTTTCTTTTCCGTTGACGTTTCGTCAAGTTTATCCATAATTTTCTGTTGCTGGGGTTGAACCTTCTCTTGGTGCACTTCTTCCGGTACAAATCCGTCTTCACATTTCTGAATCAACGGTTTGGAACAAGCAATGAAGGTGACATGCAATTCTAATTACCATTTTGGCTTAAGGGGCAAGACAACTACACGATATCTATTTAGAAAGATGGTTCGGGCACAATGCTGATATCTAATAGTCGATCATTTGCCACGCATTACTAAGGTAGACTGAGACTAATGGCTTTGGCGCTTACCTTTTCCTTCTTCTTCTTGCCTACGGGGGAGATAAAGCTATTAGCACCAGATAGATCAACTTAAAAGATGAAAATTGTTTACTGATGACACTCAGTTGGGCAGTGCTCTCTTCTTTTCCGAACTCGTTAACAATCTGGCATTTGTAGGTTCCAGACATCTCCGAATGAACTGACTGGATGTGCAACCGAGCTACGGTGCCGTCAAATGACATGCGCATTTCGCTGCTCTCTGCGATTCGTTTTTCTTCCCTTCATTTCAAAGAAAAAACCAACAAAAAACAATCCATTTGATAGGATCAATTATTGCATTCAAAAATTAGCAATACAACCTTGTCCAGGTAACTGTTGCCTTTGTGTCACTTGTTTTCAGTTGGCATATCAATTCGGTTGATTTACCTTCTTCTACCGACTGGGAAATTTCCAATAAAAAAATTCACGTGTTACGCATAATTGCTATGATCACTTTGTCCAAGCAGAGTAGTCTGTTACCATATTCTGAAGTGGCTTGGCTACAGTCGGCTTCGAACCTTCGACTTTTTTTAGTGTTGGCTTTTCTTTTGGGCTTGGTTCTTCTTTGGTCTTTTCCGCCGGTTTCGGTTTCACTACTTTTACCTCCTCTACCCGAGTTTCCTTCTTCTCTGCAGTTATAGTCGTAGTTTTCTCTTTTTCCTTCGTGCTCGTTTCCTCTTTGGTCTTTTCAGGCGACTTCTGTTTTTTCACCTCGGGTTTAACCTCTGGTTTTGCTTCGGGTTTTGCCTCGGGTTTGACTTCGGGTTTCGCCTCGGGTTTGGCTTCGGGTTTGACTTCGGGTTTCGCCTCGGGTTTGGCTTCGGGTTTCGCCTCGGGTTTCGGCTCGGGTTTTGCCTCGGGTTTCGGCTCGGGTTTCGGCTCGGGTTTCGGCTCGGGTTTCACATCATCTACAGGAATATCCTTGACTTCCACCGTTTTAGAAATGGCTTCACCTTTTTCGTTTTTCGCCACTAGCTTATAGACACCGCGATCACTTATCTGAGCTTCTGAAATCTCCAGTTGAACAGCAAATTCACCCTGCCAAAGAAAAACGTTTTTCATTTGCATTTTAAATGATAATTATTTGCCTTTTAATTATCTAGCATTATGTTCCAACATGGTTGATTTCATTTGGGGTTTTTCCCTACACTTACCTCTGAAACTCTGTTGACATGAACCATGTGTTTAGAACTTTTCTGAACCACGCTCTGCTCCTTGTACCAAAGCACAGACGGTTCAGTTTGCGCCTTTACATGGCATTCTACCACAATGGTTCTCTTCTTTTCGATCCTGATGACTCTAGGAACATCAGGAATTACAGGAGCAACTAGGCCAAAATAAAAATTTTTAAACCAAATTGTCCATCATCTTTCATTTAACTGCTTTTCTCAACTGTTCCACTGATAAATTAAACAGAGAACTTACTTTCGATGTTTAGGTTTAGATTGGCATGAATTTCGCCATGAACGTTCTTGACCGTACATTTGTATAACCCAGCATCGTTCGGAGAGGGATCCTAGTAAATTGAAACGTACTCAGTTAGAGTACCAATCGTATTTGAAATCGTTGAGGAAATACGGTGGCTACCGAAAGTTCCAGTTTGATAATGTAAACATCCTTTTCTTGAACAACATTAATTGAAATGCGTGATGACTCCTTGACAGTTACCGACTCCCTGGTCCAACTGATCGAGGGTTTTGGATCGGCCTTTACTCTGCAATGCATGATCACTTTTTTTCCATCTGCACTGGATTCCATTCGAGGCTTTTCAACAAAGCTAGGAGGGTAGCCTTCCGGTTCTGCATCTGCCTCGATGTTCAAATTGAGTTTGGCGTTCGATTCCCCGTGTTCGTTCTTAACGTGGCACTTGTAAGGCCCACCATCGACTTTGGACGGATCCTTAATATAAGAAAAAACCATTTCCACGTGTGAATAATTCAATGTAAACAGAAACGCATGACCGTGTAATTTTTGTTTACCTTGATCTGAAGAACCAATTCGTAGATGTCGCCTTCGAGGGAATTACACTTCATTTTAAACCGTGCAGATTCGCTCACTTGTGTTGAATCCTTGAACCAAGTGACGACAGGAGCGGGTCTGGCTCGACATTTGCATTTCATGGTTATCAGCGTTCCAGTTTCATTCGGAACAATTTTAGGTTTCTCGATGAATGTAGGTGCGATAGCATCCGATGCTTCTTCTTCGCCACCTTTATAGACATAATATTATTATTGCTACCGCCTACTATTTCTTGGCATAAGTGAGCTCTGATGACTTGAATCGATCATTCGACAGCCAATGTACAGGGCAGATGTGCACAATTTACCTTGAAAGTTAAGAGCTATGTTCGCGTTGCTCTCTCCGTAAGCGTTGCAGGCATTGCACCGATAGTTTCCTCCATCTTCTTTAGTAGGATTAAGAATCTCCAGTGCTAGAGCAAATGTGTCTTTTCCCAGTGGAGTTCGAGTCATCTTGACTCTTGAACTGTCAGCAATGACTTTATTACCCTGGAACCACGTTACTTCTGGACTCGGGTTTGCTTCCAAAAGGCACTCCATTATTAGCTTGTCGCCCTCTTGTTTTATAGTGGGTTTCTTAGGGAACCTCGGTGCTTTCCCTTCAGGAATTCTAAATTAAGAAGCAAAGATTTCTCACTTATTTGTTTTCTAATTACATACTATGCATATCAGGTAAGGAAAGCACTATCAAACGGATCAAGGATAAAGAATAGATAAACGACCCAATAAGCGACAACCTAGCGAAATCTTAGCAAAATATTTACGATGAATAAAACGAAGAATTTACTTGGGCTTGCCACTTCCTTCGAAGTTCAAGTTGATCGTAGCAACTCCTTCACCATGGCTGTTCTTGGCTACTGCTTTGTATTCGCCCTCATCGGTAGCATCTACGCTAGCGATTTCGAGCGAAACTAAATAGAACAATTTTGCGTCCTGGATAACACTGATCTTATGCCGGCCACCCTCTTTGATTTGTTCTCCTTTATGAAACCTGAGAAACCATCGAAATGTTAACAACAATTGTTTATTTATTTAGCTATCAATTCATAAAACAATAATAATAATAAATGATATAATAAAGATAGGTAGAAGATTGTTATCCAAGAAATTGTTAGTTACCATGTAATGGTAGGTTTGGGCTCACCGACCAAGCGACATTCAAAAAATACTTTGGTCCCGTCGTCCGACTGGCGGATAACGGGCCGCTCCGTAAAGGTAGGTTTAACGTTATCTTGGGTTTTACCTTCGCTGGATGAGTTCAAGTAGGAACCTAAAAAAAGACGAACATTGAAAAAAAAAAACATTTAATAAAACGTACAGACATACAAAACAAACAAAAAGTTGATTAATAAAAAATTAAATAGAATTGCGAAAAAAGTAAACACGACGAAAGAAAAACAAAAACAAAACAAAAAACGAGAAAATCTATAAATGGTTCTTACTGTCAAAATTGAGGCTGATTGTGGCGTTGCTTTCGCCAAGCTCATTTTTAGCCGTCACTTTATATTTTCCACCGTCTTCAACGGCCACGTTCGTGATTTCTAATGTGGAGAAGTATGAGTTGCCATCTTTTTCGATCGAGATCTACATCAGATCAGCATTAGTCATCGTAATCTTCCGTACTTACATGTATGTCTTAAAATTCAAATGTCATATGACACAAATTTCATCATCCAAAGCGTCTGTGATGTAGCCTGCTCACAAAATAAATAGCGAATTCGATCGAAAACAATTCTAGAATCTCAGCTTATTACAAGATTATTGTCTTATTTTCTGTAACACTTGCGTGTTATTTTGGAACAACGGTCAGCTTTACCCTGTATACTGGTCGCTGTCCCCTTTGCTGGGGCAGGCGGTAGCCACAAATAGTAGATGACTAATGCTCTGGTATCTGAAGGGCTACACTATACATTTTCACCGTTTAATATATCACTCTGCTCTCGAACGGAAATTAGATCAGATACGGCTGCTGGCAACACTTAAACTTTATCTAGATGACAAGTTGTTTGACTTAAAGCACGGCATGCTTAGTGGGATTGAATGCCCAAGCATTGGTTCTTCCGTTAACATTACGCAGTGTGCAGCAAAAAATGTTTACAGTATCCGAGCTGCGTAACGACGGTTTTAAAAAAACATTAACATTTTCTAAGCACACAATTGAAATTCGCGTGAAATTGTGAGGAGACATGAAACAACCTACTCGGTATCGACCGCCGTTCTTGATTGCAGTTCCGCCGTGAAACCAGCTTACTTCTGGACGTGGATCCGCTAAGATTCGGCACTCGAATCGTAATCGTTTGCCATCTTCTTCTTGTTTGATTGATGGCTTTTGGGCGAATGTAGGTGCAATTCCATCTATTTGCCTATAGAAACAATAACGAAACTTTCAGTTGGTTTTCCACCACAAAACATATACTGTAGATTCCTGTGTAAAAATGGTTTTTCACGTGATTTGGGTAAGCTGTCAAAATGCAAATGTTTCTTAAATGACAACGTTTCTAAATAATTAAGATCTACATTCAAAATTATAAGCACCTGACCAGTAAAATAATATCTAGAGAAACAAAGTTCCTGAAGGAAGTGTTTTGTAGCCAACATATGTGTGACTGATGTCGTCAGTGTAACCATGACGACACAAGTATTTTAAGCAAAGAAATTCCAATAACCCCATTTTGCATGCATTGTTTCAATGCTACGTAGTACGTGACCTTGCTTAAAATTCCTGTCCAATTTCACAATGTCAAGAAAAAGTAATGTCCTGCGCTAAACCCAAACATCTTCCGATAGGCAACAGCAACAACAGCGGCAGTACAGTAAAACATTAAATTTGCTATAAAATATAAGTGTTAACATACAGTATAAGTCAACATTGGTGTTGTGACCATCTGTTCTAAATGGACGTGGCGCATAGGTGGGGCACGGACGAACGGCCAAAAAAGGATGTCGAGTTTATTTTCAGTCTGAGGCGGGTAATAGCAACATCAGCTGTAGTCGCGAACTAGAATTGTGTCGAACTCATGGCGGATGCTTCTGAAAAGAGGCTCGTGAAACAGAGCAGCGACTAGTCAATACGCCTGGAGAGCTGTCTGAGCCAAATTAAAATTGAGATCGGAAAAATACTGGATTCGCGTTTCAGCAATGATTTCCTCCCCTCGTCATATTCCCTACATTTTGAACACTGGTGGCAGCTTAAAAGGATGGTGAACATGATTGCAATTAATCCTGTACGGAATAAAGTTACCGCGACGAATTTGCAGATTTACACTTAGCATACCGCTGTTACCGAATCCTATTGAGGCTTCACGAAACCCAAAAGCGTGCGAAACATTCGAACACATCACTTAGTAAATAGCATTGTACTTACGTTAAAGAAAACAGTGTGCAAAAATTGGTTTACATCAGTACCTGCGAGCCATGTTCTTACAGAAAGAATTCGTTTACGTTTAAGAGCAAACAGAACACTGAAAAACTAGTCACTTGGTGCCACACTGTCTAAAATAGACCATCACTGTTGGAGAAAATTCAGACGACTCTGTCTTATAAGAAGACTTCAAGTCTAAACTTGTGAATAAATGAGCACAGAGGGAACGTTCCACCTTCCAATAGCCATGGACAGAAGCGACTGAGTTAAATGAGCGGCTTTATGTACGGCGTACCTCTGCGTTGCTAGTTCCTGACAGTGTCGCGGCGAGAGCTAATTGAGGGGACAGTCACGTGATTTCAGATCCAGACGCTCTAGTCATGAGTAACCTTTCCCAACACGAGTCGGACATTCTCAATGCCCACGCCTCTACGACCGGAGATGAGCCGTTGCTGTTTTCAACTCCATAGTTTTTTTTTTCGTCCTACACTTGAGAATCTAAGTTCTCTAGGCTACAGATAGATCTGTGCGCACGTACATTAAGAAAGAAGCAATTACCGCGCTTAAAGGACATTTTTAATTTGAGCGAAATGTGTTAACAGCAAATCTATGCACAACGTCCAGTGAAACGTAGCACGTCGTTGACTACATAAAATTGAACGTTAAAAATTTACTGTATTTGCTAATTTCTTTTGAATCTGCGCGTTTTGTGGAGAGCCCCGTTCAGTATTCGCTTGTTCTACTGTACGTACTATTATTTATGAATGGCTGGAAGACCATCGAGGGGCAAATATGCACGAAAAAAATATTAAAAGCAGAAGAGCGTAAACGTTATGCATTAAGCTTTGCCCAAAAGCCGAAAGTTACGTGTAAATTTTTTAGCTAGGCATGCTCATTGCTCAGGTATTTATATGTAGGGCATTCCCCACGACACATTTGTCTCTACCAAAGTTGCTGAAACGTCATCGTAAAGTTTTTACATGTCATGCTATGAGATGTGCCTACGAAAATAGAATGAAAAGCCATAAAATAGATTACATCCGAAAAAGTCATCGCCTAAATGAGTTACGTTTGCCATTTTAGTCTGGGGACATCAGCAACTGATTCAGAACGATTGAAACCTCAGCAATGAGTTAGCGAATTCCGTAAATTTGGGTTTCGAACCAGAAAAGTAACGTTTAAAATCTGGGTGTCTTAGCCTTTGGGTAGCCAACCCACGGTGTTTAGTAGAGTTACGCGAAGGTTTGACAGTTTGGCACCATAGGCAGAACATGGGTAATAGGACACAAAAGAATGTTATCCTCAAAATTTGCGTAACTTTAAAACTATTCGCTCGTTTTACACATTAAATCCAATTTACACAAGTAAAAAGTTCAAATAAAAATTTACATTTAGTAACAAACAAGGATAAATATCAAAACTTTACTCACTTTTCTTTGGGCTCGTCCGTTGCTATGGCATGAAAAATGGAAAAAATATTGAATCATTAGAAATATTGCTAAATGTTTTAGCTGTTTGGTTTAATTATTGAAATTAATTTAAATATAAAACAAATGAACATGCTGAACAGAAACTTGTGATGAAGACTATTGACAAGCAAAAAAATCGATTAAAGGAAAAAGGGGGAAAAATATCAATTTCAAGACTAAAAGATATGTAGTACATACAAAGTAAAATAAACGCGTGATTAATGAAAATGAACTCACGACTAAAATTCAGGTTGATAGAGGCAGCTACCTCTCCTAATTTGTTATGGGCACTAACTTTATACAGCCCAGCATCTGTTTCAATCACATCGTCGAGTTCGAGAACGACTAAATACTTGCTGGGCGTCAGCTCGGTGGCTTTCATGGTAGTGCGGTCATTTTCAGACAATTGGGTTTCTCCGCGAAACCAGGTGATTACTGGGAAAGGATTCGCCACCAGTTGGCATTCGAATACCAATCGGTTGCCATCATCCTCTTGACGAAGTGTAGGTTTCTGGGTAAAACTTGGGGCCAAATCTTCATTCACACCCATGGTGGCTTCCTTGCCGCCTGTGTAGGCGTGCCACCCTCCCAGTACGGGAAGGGTGGGAATAGAGTGAAACTCTGTGACTGACGAACGAAGCGTCCCAATGATTAGAACATCTAACAACTCCCTCCGCGTCTCACTAGATATTTTCGTCAGCGATGTCAATAGATTGTGGGCTGGCGAAAGAAATAAAAAATAAACAAAAAAAAAAAGAAAATAAATTTAAAAAAATAAAATTTAAAAAAATGTAGAAAAAAACATGAAAAAAAAATAAAGTAAACAGTAATATCTTTTGTTTGACATTGGTAAAAATATTGTACCAGATTTTGTTAACTTGTTTTTGTGAACTGTGTTTCTCTTCGTTTCTAGTTTACATTGTCCATTAGCCGTAAACTATACCACGTAGGTACCAGTGTTGCACGGTATTTCATTAGTGTCGTTATGCGACATCGAAGCTTAGAAAAAACATTACAGCCTGCAACATGTTACATACAAAAGATTTTCATGTATAAACATGTTTGTGCTAGCTGCATCGATTTGAAAACGAGCCTAGGTAGAGGTACTATATGGGTAACAAGGAACGCAGTCGAGCCAGCCAGGATTTCCTGAACTGACCGAACAGCCGACGACGTACCAAAATTAACCTAGCTTGCTCAAACAAGCTCAAGGTAGGCTGCTCTACAACCGATTTTTGCTTTGTAATATCGGGTTAGCTGAAAAACAGAAAGACTGTATTCTAGAACGGGATCTGCATACTGCTGACATTGGGAAATAGAAACAATGAGATACATTTTCATAACTTTCCAAGTGTGACGTTAGCTATTCTGTGACTCCGTTTAAATGTCGGAGACCACAAATCAGTTTGATTATCCTTAACTTCTTGTCAACAGTTTCTGTTTTTCTTTTTCTTTTTTTTTTTCAACGGATGTTGTTGTTTTCTTGGAAGTTGTTCGTCCTTGTTAACCCACAAGAGGAGAGGATGACGTGGGGGCAGATGCGTAAGAAACTTACCGTTTTTCTAGTTACACTTCAAACTTTTCAGAATGCAAAGCACTGTGGCCACACGAGCAATTGTTTTAAAATAAATTGAAAGATAGTGTCCGGATATCAAGCAAATTTAATCAAGCGTGATTCGAAAAACCAGAGGTTTACGTAATCAGCTCTCTTGGCTACAACACCTACTAGCCAACTGCAGAGAAGACGACTTACTGTGTAGGAGAGCAAATCACTTCGATTCCAGAAGAGCAAGAGCAGTATTAGTAGCAGCAACCGTCAGCCAGTCTGTCCTGAAAATAGACTGGCGGACGGTGGCGACGGTACCGGTTCAACTTTTGAAGAAGAAATCCCAGCAAGCGGGAACTACAGCAGCAATCTTCCGAACTCACTAGAATCGGAAAATCTCTTGTCTCTCCTCACGTCGTCTCCTTCTTTGCTTTTTAATTTTATTTCATGTTTTCATAAGTTTTTTCCTGCGAAGTGGGTTGGACTAAAATACTTTTACAGGAAAGCACGATTCTAAGTCAGAAAAACATCAATTAAAAACGGAAAAGTTTGCCTCATTGACCGACGTTTCAAAGGAATGTGAATATTCAATGAATTTGTTGGGGAGAACAACATGAACGTCGCCTGTATGAAACATGAACGCTCTAGTCCTTGCAGACAAGCCTAAAAACTTAAATACATTTATAATGAAAGCAAAGACTAATATTCTGCATTTGAAACCCATCATGGTGCAATTTATTTTTATTTTATTTTTGTGTTTGTTTTTAACCACAGTATTATGTTACCATTTGAGAATTGTGACTCACGAGATTGAGCAGAAGAGTCGCAACATCTTTTTGAAAATCGTTAGCGCGGCGGTCTAGTTGAAACCTACTACTTAAAATAAACTGTACGGCGTTCTAACTGATCGAGCGTCGTTAAAAAGAACATATTCATTTTAGGTAATTCTTTCAAAGCTATCCGTTGAACTGAAGGCGGTTTCACAAGCGTAGACGCTAGGTAACGGGCAAATGCTGTGCGGATCGAGGGTGAGCTGATGTAGGTTGCTGCTATTGGTCGTGGTATGCTATATGTCGCTGTTTTTAGGAGGAGAAAGGGTGGTAAAGTATATATTTTGCGGCGGATCTTGCAAGGCGCGCCACATAGTTGGAATACTGGCTTAGTCTCTCAGTGGCGCGCTGGTCTGAAAATAAACTCAAACCAAAAATAGCTCTTCAGAAAACACGCTGGATTTACCTTTCCGTATGCCACGCAAACAGCCTCAGAAAGGATGGCTTCATATAGTACGTGACGTAAAAACAAAATATATTGAAAATGAATCTGATGCTTATCGTACCAGGATCTGACTTGGATTCGTTTAGTTTCAGTAATCGTTGTGAAATATGCCCTTGCTAACTTTATTACCCAAGCTAATTATGCAAACTAATCCTTAAGCTTAATAGAGCCATCTTTTGAGAGAAAGCCAATCTTCGGGAAAGAATGTTTTCTCTTATTGAACATTTTATAGCTGAAATGTTCGATACGTGTGTGATGTACAGCATTTTTGACGTAGATCTCCCCTCTATGGTTTTGAGATATATAAAGTATAAAGAAATGCATCGGAAATAAAAGAAAATAATACATTTACAGTATGTCGGCAATAAGACTAATTTAAGAAAACACACTAATATGTATTTAGTACAACATAAAAATATATAATACGTGGCGCCGTCCGATGTGTGCAAGACGTACAGTACTACTCGCAATTGTTAACAACGAAAAGCAAAATAATTACCTCAGCGAGATTTACCTCTAAAAAATAAGAAACGAAATCAACGATCAGGTGAAATCCCTTCACTGTATAGGTTGTAAAATAAAATGATATGTTGGAGGCCTTTGGACAATCTGTCAACTAATGTAGAGGAACTGATAACTCATGACAAACTTTAACTATAAGACCAAATGGTTCACCTATTGCAAAATCTTTTAAGATCGCCTTGGTTTCGGCGAAGTACAAAATTTTTATAATGAAGATTATAAACTTTTTAAAAACATGTTGCTACGCCTAGATAACTTTTGAGCATAAACAAGTATTCTATGGGAAGCTATGATTTATTGGTTGACGACGTATGTAAATGACCTTACGCTGCTTTGGCTAATTAAATCTTCCATTCGTCGTACTTGGTGAGACCCTTGTGCTACTGCATAAGTTACGACACTGAAGGAAAAATCCTGTATGAGATAGCTAAACTTCCCTGGTTTCAAATCTTGCTTACACTTTAAAACGCGCTTTAAAGCGATACGTTACAATTCAATTCTTTTCAATAAAATCCATTTTAAGTAATAAAATTATTAGGCTGAGTCAAACATCGGCGTATATACTTGATGATAAACATTGCCACGTGTTGTAGTAAAGTAAGTAATACTACTTATAAGTGGTAAAGGTCCGCTCATTCCATGAAGACCTGGACCCGTGTCTTTCCTCGAAGATCTTAATGAACCCTAGCTTTACCTAGAAAACCCCAAAGTTATGGTTGAACATAGGCCTTAGCACCCCGGGCGAGATTTACATGGTGTTAAAAGTGTACCGATCTACTGGTTGTGTTTTGCCAGTAGTGGACATCTGTATTATGTCTGTCTCTTTAAGGGCAGCATAGAAGCAGATTTTAACTATTCCGTACTCGTTCGCCCCTTGTAATAATCGGATGAAATATCGATTATAACAAATGTCCTCCATTTTCTCTAAAAAGATTTTAAAAATAGCAGACAGTTTGTACGGAAAAAGGATTAGTAGTTCATTCATCTTTATAATCCCCACAAAGATCACTCCTAATGCGCTTCGCAAAAAAGAAAAAAAAACTCCTTCTCTCGTTTCATTTCTTCGCAAACCCCATCATAATGCGACCGCTCAAAATAATATAGGCTTTAAGCTTGGGTATGATGCATGAACAAATTTGTCTGAAATCTGCAAAGATATAGTTTTGTATCGAAAACTAATTTAAGGATCTCATCACTTTGTTATTGTTTTTCCTAAACTTAAAAAAAAATTTTAACATAGAGTTGACGTAACGAATATTAAGTATGATAAATTCGTTTGAGACAGCTGGATTATAAGTATGCTCGTTGGCGTAAACATATATATATTTTTCTCATTTTAAATCACGCTTGTGTCCTAATTGTTATAAAATTTTCACACATAAAATGAACTTTTTTCGACTTTTAAAAATTTTTCTTTGAAATATTCTACCAGACATCATGTATCGTACATTACGGCAATACTGGAGTTGAAAAACTTGTTGTTTATAGTGGTACAAGGGTATTGTATGGGGATACAAATCTAAAGAATTGAGCTTCCCATCCCACAAACACATAAGAAAAGGCGGGCATTTTGAATATAAGCAAGACAGTGCTATTTAATTTTAAGACAATTAAATATTGTGAAATTCAATTTCATAATTACTTTCATAAAATTCTCAGCTTCCTACGGCCTTGGAAGCTATCTTATAGAAAAATCCGTTTTGTTTTAACCTCAAAAGAGAATAGAAAATTGAGAGCGTAGCAGTTGCCTAGGTAACACGGGGATTGGCATAGAGGAAAACCCCTGCTTCATGAGACATTGTGTCAACAGTCTTCTAAAAACCGTATCTGGGAGCTCATAACTTTACAAATACATATATCTAGATAAAAGTAGATGGGTTAAGAGGCGTTCACCTTTTTTTACATTTCTTCTTAGAGAGTTGTGTAAATTATAACTAAGTGGAAGATTTGGAAACAGAGTTAGCGTTTGGAGCTGTTGAACAATCTAAAATACTGACGAATGGTTTGAGTTGCCGACCGGACCTTAAAACTGGCTTTGCTTATGATAATGCAAGTCTTTTCGTTGATAAGCTAACGGGAAGAGATACATTCCATGACACTGTGGGAATCGTCACACAAGACATTCTTGCTCATGGTGACGACTAGTTAGCCGCGGCTGAAATGGAAGTCTAAGAGGAAATAATCATGGAATTTGGGAAGTAATTACGATTGAACCCTACCCTAATTCAAGAAATCGAGAATGCTGTCTGAACAAATGCTGGCATTGAACTTTGGAGATCACTTTCACTTACTAAAACTTCAATAGCTGTTCTGAATCTGTACTTCCTTTGGATGGTGTCCTAGTAGACACAACGTGCCGAATACTCCAATGTGGACCAAATAGAATCCACGAATAATTAAGGGCGCATTTTGGCGTCAACCTTTTGTTGAACCTTTTTAGTTCAACTTTTGGTCAAGGTTGACGCCAAAACGGAAGAGTTGAGCAAAAGTTGAGAAATGGGAGGAGTTGACGTTCAGTTGAAGGTCAACGGTGGTCCAGACCACCGTTGAAAAAGCTCAACTGTTTCAGTTGAACCTCCCACTGGCGTTGTCGCCAAAACGGTCGCCTAGTTGAACCATCTACCGGGCAGTTGACGCAAAAATACAAGTTCGCAAAAAAAGTTGAACTAAAAGTAGACACCAAAATGCGCCCTAAAGATGATTTACCTTTATAAAGAGGTCCTTATTTGTAGGCAACTTGACACATCGCCAACTAGAGTGGACGTGATCCATGAGACCATGGAAAGATTTCTACGAATAATAATGTAGTGTGAATAGAGATGGATTTTCGTGGTATACGACCTTGAAATAGAAAAACACACGGCATGCATTTAGTGAATGGAGAAGCCGAGGTGCAATAACCTCTTCATCGGATAGAATATTTCCACAGCTTCCTTCCGTGTTTCAAAGATGTGGGTAAATTTATTGCCGAATTCGGATCTCCATATGCTTTCATCTTCTTGACAACTGCATTGAATCGCGCTAGGGATACTATTTGGGGGGCTAAATGTCTGTTTGCTAATAAGCTGAATCCTATGTTGAGGCTGTCGGCCAGCTGGTGTAACCATTGTGAGATTTGGTTCATTGCCTCGAATGTGTCGTCCAACTGGAAGAAATACTCGAAGTGGTCTAAGTCAAGTTCTTCTAGCTTCGCATTCCATTCTAATAATTTTGATGTAGCTGTTTGTAGGGACGAAAACTGGTCTCGGAGCTCCTTAATCAACTGGGCATTGGCTCTGTTGCAACTATTGCCCTCTTTCGTCTGTTTATGTTACAAGTGCTGCCATCTGAGTCCCAACTTTATATGTTACCATGTTCTATTTCGTTATTGCTGTCTTTCCCCTAGAGGTCAGGTCGAACGTGAGTCGACCTCTGGCCTCTCTTTTAGTTAGTCTGGGACTCGGGATGTGGCCCGATGTCCGATAGGACGTTAAGAAGGAGCCTTGCATGACTGCTGGCTTCCCTTCGCGATTGTGTTGTAAATAGTATATATTGTATGTATTTTGTATGTCCTGTGTTGTAATGTCTGTGTAATTGTGTGCATAAATGAAGCAAACTGTAACAGCTCTTGATTCCCAGAGCGATTCGTTCAGGATAGTGGCTTGTTTGTCCATAATGTGAATCATTTCTTTTCGATTAAATTTAACCTGTTGTACTTGATTGTTTAGTTCTTCTAGATCTTGCTGTGTTGACACACCAAACAGCCATTTGAGGGCTGAACCTCCCCCGTCAATGAGGCTACGTCGATTCCTAGGGCTGGTGTTCAAGGCTTCTTTGACCGTCGCCCATTGTTCTGTCACGCTTTCTAGCTCCTTCGAGAATCCACGTAACTTGCTGCTAGTTCTTGTGGACGCTATTTTTTGGGGTCGAGAACCTTGCTGCTTCCATTTATCTGCCACTGCCTGCTGCTGAAGTATTTTTTGTTGCAAGTACGCCATTGCAGCCCCTGCCGGTCCGAGGTCGAGGTCAGTTACGATTGTCCAAGCCGATTCACTGAAGGCGACGTCTATGTGTTCTTTAAAAATTGTGTTTTCTCTCAGGATAAGCGCGGTGGTCGGCGGGGGGCAGAACATTGTGAGTAGCAACACCACGAACGGTACCAGACAAGTTAGATACCTTGTCGGTGGTCTCCTATTACGCACAGGCCTTTCAGATGGCTGAACGCTGATCTGAATAGATAAATGAGCCGCGCCGTCAGAGGTCGTTGTTGGTTCGGCCATTGTGCCTTCGTCGTCTGCTACTGTTTGAGGACTGGCTGCAACAGGTACATCTTGTATTTCACTGTCTGAATTTTCTCTTTCTTTTTCAGCTACCTCCTTCGAATCGGTTGGGACTATTTCTTGCGGTGGTTGCCAGTGATTGGGAGCTTTAAAAAAAATTTGATGCGAATGACGTGCACTATATTCGTTTTCCCTCGCCCGGTTGCCGATATTACTTCATAATTCACTGGTGTGGTTTTCTTCAAAACTTTGTAGGGTCCTAATCAACGAGCTTTTCGGATTTTCCCACTTTTCTAAGGGGCTTATACACCAACACTAGATCTCCTCGTTGAAAGGATAGTTCGCGATGGCGTGAGTCGTACATTTCTTTCTGTTTGCTTTTTACTTCTTGCATTCTGATGTTAACTGTTTCTTGGGCAGCCGATAATTCGGATAGTAGGCGATCAGCATAACATATTGTGGTGCCACCTTCCGGCACAAGTGGATTTGGGTGGGCGCCGAGCTCCAGGTCGATCGGCTATTTCGGTTCCCGTCCATATAGTGGAAAAAATGGGGAGTATCCTGTGAACTCCTGTATTGCTGTATTGTATGCAAAGCATACATATTGCAGTGTCTCGTCCCAATCGCGCTGGTCAGTACTAATGTACATTGAGAGCATTGCCGCTAATGTATGATTCATTCTTTCCACAGCTCCATTTGTTGCGTCTCTCGAAAGAGTAGCAAAAGCTTTACAGACCGACAAGTCTTAAAGCCCCTGGTTCCCCTGTCTTGACAAATAATAAAACTAACGAAGTTTGAAAGACTGTTGTTGCAAACTCTCGTGCAGGGGTTTGCAACAGAGAGAGATGAAAAGATGATAGATGAGGGTGAATGAAAATGACGATGATGTATGTGAAACAAAGGAATGCTTTATTGCTGGACAAAACGCTTGATTGAGAGAGAAAAAAAAGGGGGGGCGAACAAACTGAGTCGGAACTTAGACAGGACTTGGACAAAACTGTAAGACAAGACGAGACAACTGTCTGGAAACTGAAATACGAGGCCAACAAAGACTGTCTGGGTCGGCTACTAATACAATACTGAAATAACCCCTTTAATGGGGGTAACAAGGGCGACCTCCCCCCCCCAAAGAAACAGACAAAGGAATTAAATTATCACACAATAAATGCGTAGGCCCGTGTCCCCTACAGTCCTGCCCGCGAGGGCAGCACCGTAGGTGACAGCGGGACCCACTGTGACAACAAGTGAATGAACCAAGAACAAATTTCAAAACGTTTTACAAACTACCACAATAAAGCGAGTGAGGTCTTCTTCCAGCAGCTAATTTAATGTTGGACGAAATGGCGGGCCATCCTTAATGAGTGGGCAGGTTGTTGTAAGCTTTCTTCGGTGCACACAAGATCTGATGGTGATCTTGTGTGTTACATAACGTACAACGTCGGGGATGGGTACAGTCAGCAATCTTTGTGTGCCCGGCGACGGCGGTTGGAACAAAGCAACCGAAACACCGTCGCTGGGCAAAGAGAAGTTCTAGTTTGTCCTGGTTTGTGAGGAGCATAAACTCCTCACACTCCGTGATCTTCCATCTGCAGGGGGTTGATCCCAACACGTGCGACTTTAACAAACACAGGATGTTGGGTGTGTGTAGCGGGACAACGAACGTGGGACGAGCGGATGTGGAGACTAAAGTGGCTACTGGCGCTTCGGCCGTCGCCTCCCGAGCTTTGCGTATAAGAGACCCGATATATCCGCTCATCAGGGTCTCTCTCTCGGCTCGGAAGTGGACGTGCACATTGACGAGATCCGTTGAAAATTTTTCCAGTTCTTTGTCGATGTCCAAGATGCCCCACTGGTAAAAGTAAACTTTGTCGACGGCCTTTTTTTTGGCACTCACAAGTTTGTCAATTGTTTCTTGGAGGTTGGCCGAACACTCCTCCTCCCGCTCCCGACTCACTTTGAGTTTTTCCTTAACGGATGCTGCAGATGGGATTGGATTCTCAGCCATGTTTCACGTTGCACGTAGGAGTTCGCAGGATCACGTTTCACTTAGACGAAGTTAGGTCGACTGAATGCTGTCTGCTAACCGAAAAGGCTAAACAGCTTCCAGTTTTTTTTGTACTAAACAGCAAGCGACCTGACTTTTGCCCTTTGCCCCATATTTAAACTTGAATATAGGTGGCGCTGAGCTTAGTGACTTCTCCACCAGAGTTTGAGTTGCGATTGTCCTACGTTGTTTACATTTAAGTGCTAACATTGTTATTTGTTCGTTACGTTTACAATTTTAGTTTTACAAGAGGAGCTACTAATTGTAGCTTCAGTACAGACTGTATTTACATTTTACGATACTGAAACTGAACGTTTACGCTGTGGAAGATTCCTTTTTTTCTTCTTTTGTGTAAACTTGTTGTTCTTTTCCCGCAACGATGATACATAATTTGGCCACCGGCCGAATACATGGTTTTGGATGGTTGCTGAGCTTTACCTTTACTACCCGAACAACCTTGTCCGCAGGGCTTGGAATAACTTCGAGCACTTTACCCATCGGCAAGGTATTCGGTTCGATTACCAGCACTAAATCTCCCACGGTGACGTTAGGTCTGTTTTTTTGCCATTTTCTCCTTTCTGTTTGGTGTGGAACGTATTCACGTAGCCATCTATTCCAAAAATGTTGGAGGATGGCTTGACTTTGCAGAAACTGCTTGTTGGTTACGTTCATGTCTTCCACGTCGGCCAATTGTAGGGGCAAGTATGGCCGAGCTCCACCGTATAGAAAGTGGTTTGGCGTTAACGGATCCGGGTCTTCTGGGTCCACACTAAGATGTGTTAACGGCCGAGCATTTAATAAAGCTGCTACCTCAGCGATCACGGTTCGTAGCACTTGGTCCGTGACTAGGCAATTACCGATGCTGGTCTTCATTGCCTGTTTGCAGGATTGTACAATCCTTTCCCAAACACCACCGAAGTGGGGCCCATGGGGTGCAGAGAAGTGCCACTCAATCTGTTGACAAGCCATTACTGTTGGGAGCTCATCGTGTTTACTGGTGAGTTCTTCCAAGGCTTGTCGTAACTCCTGCTCGGCGGCGACAAAATTCGTTCCATTGTCGCTGTAAACGACCTTAGGTTTTCTGCGTAGACTCACAAAACGGGAGAAACAGAGTAAGAATTTCTCCATACTAAGTCCGTTGGCTACCTCTAGGTGAACTGCTCGCGTCGTCAGGCACGTGAATAGGCTAACCCAACGTTTTTCGTGTCTTCTTCCCCTTCCACCAACTCGTACGGTCAAGGGCCCGAAGTAGTCGATCCCTGTGTACGTGCACGCAGTCAGATGAGGTGTCAAACGATGGACTGGTAGTGAAGCCATCAACGGAGGACTAGGTTTTGCCGACGTGCGTTTGCAAGGCCAGCAGTTGTTGATGAAAGATTTTACCACTTTGCGTCCGAAAAGGATCCAAAAGCGTGCACGTAAGTCTGTCAACAATCTTTCAGTCTTAACGTTCATGTGTCTAACGTGGTGGTCCCAAATTATCCTTTTCGTTAAAAGTTGAGATGCTGGTAGAAGTATGGGGTGCATAGCTGCATAGTCGATCGGCGCTTGAAGGATACGTCCGCCAATTCGCATCAGTCCGACTTCATCCAAGAAGGGCCGGAAGGTGCGAAGTTTTGATCTGAGTTGTAGTTCCAGATTCTTGCGAAGGGCGTAGAGTTCTTCAGCAAAAACCAATTCCTATGAACGTACGATGCATTTTGTCAGTGACGTTACCATTTCTTCTACCGTTAGCTCTCCGACCATGGGTTTTTCATCACGTAGTTTTGCTCTAGTGTTGTTGGCAAATCTTTTACTCCAGGCCAACACTTGTTGAAGTCTCAACAGACTGGAAAAACGTACGACGCATCGGTCGATGACATGGTTCTCATCTTCCGTCTTGACTGCTAAGACGCGGATCACGTTTACATCCCGTTCTTCTGGCTCCGTTATTTCTTCCCAGGTGTATTCTGCTGGGTCCAAGTTCAGGAACGAAGGTCCTCGGTGGAAATAGATCAATTCGTCGCATCCTTTGGGTCGATACCCCTACTGCAGAGGTCTGCAGGGTTTGAATCTCCGGCAACATGATGCCATTGTCGACGAGCTGTGTTTCGGAGTATCTTTCCGATGCGGTTGTTGACGAAGACTTCAAATCGGCATGTCTTTGAATGGATCCACCACAGCACCGTTTATGAGTCTGTGTGGAACGTTACTTGCCGCAAATCGATTTCCAGCTCACGGCAAATCGTGAGGGTGATGTTGAGACCTTCTACTACCACTTGTAGCTCTAAACGTGGAATCGTGAGACCTTGCACCGGCGTGACGTGCGTTTTCGACATGACGAATGACACGTTGACGGACTGGTCTTCGAATACAGTGCGGAAGTAGGCTACTGCTCCGTGCCCTTTGGAGCTTGCATCCGTGAAGACGTGGAGGTGCTGTTGAGTCTAACGTCCTCGTTTGAAACGAAAGCATCTCGGCAGTGACAGCGACTCCAAATTTTTCACATGGTCGTACCAGCAATGGAAACGTTGACTCAATATTTCCGGTACGACGTCGTCCCAACCGATCCGTTCTTCGTTGGTCCAGATGTCTTGGAGTAAAGACTTCATTGTGAAGATAACTGGTGCAACCAGTCCCAACGGATCATAGACGCTAGAGATGATGCTTAGGAAGGCTCGCTTCGTGAGGGTCACGTTGTTCGGCGGCTTCCGAATCTTGAACGTCAGCATATCTCGCTTGCTGTCCCACATTACTCCAAGGGTTCTTTCGACGGGGAGTTTATCCAAGTCCAGATCCAGTGCTGGTGACGCGAGGACGAATTCTCGTAACACTGCGATCACCGTCCTCGACGACGACGTCCATTTGGTCAAGTTGAATCCACCTAGCTGAAGAAGTGACTTCATTTGGCGGGACCGTTGGATGACCTCGTCTTCGGAGTCGAAAGAGTCGAGATAATTGTCGACGTAGAAATTCCGTCGAACGCTATCAGCTACGTCTGGAAACTGGCTGCGGTGGTCATCGGCTGTCCTGTTGAGGGCGAAGATGCAGCTCGTTGGGGAGGATATGGCTCCAAATACGTGAACCGTCATCTGTTACGTTAACGGAGCTGAAATACTGCCAGGCGTCCGGTAGAGAAATCGGAATGCTGCCTGGTCTTCTTCCGGGACTTTCATTTGGTGGAACGTTTTCTCAATGTCCGCTCCGACTGGTACGAGGTTGCGGCGGAAGCGGATGAGCACAGCAAGTAGGCTAACGAGTTAGTTAGGTCCCCGAAGCAAGTTTTGGTTTATCGATGTGCCACCGAACTCGGCAGCTCCATCGAATACAACACGAACTTTGGTCGACGAGCTGGATGGGCTCACGACCCCGTGGTGTGGTAGATACCACGTCTTATTTGTCTCCGTCTGGGCTTCTTGGGTCGTTAGGAGTCGGGCTTTTTTTAAACCGATGTACTCCTTGACCACTGCATCGTACTTCTGAGCAAACTCCTCGTCTCGATGGAAACGTCGTTCGAGAGCGTAGAGCCTCTTCAATGCAGCTGCCCGATTGTGTGTGGAGAGTTACGTCGTCGACTTTCCACATTAAGCCGACTTGATACTGGTTACCGATACGTTTTACGGACGATTCGAGGATGCGTTTTCCACGTAGGTCATCCTCAGATAGAACGGGTGGTTCTATTTCTACTTCGTTGGCCTCAAGTTGCCAAAACTTCTTCACCAGCTCGTTTAGTTCTTCTGGGCGTTCCTCGGTGGCCAGATGAGCGATGAACGGGCGCCCGTCTTGTGGCGGGCCCGTTTGTCCACCCAAACACCAACCAAACGGCGTCTTGAAGGTGTGGACCAGTCGAATTCGGCGTCACCTTCAAATTGTCGACGGCGTAAGCGTGCTTGACCTCAAGCTGGCTTTTACCAACACGAGATGTTAAGGCGAAGTTTACTACGGAAGCCGTAACATTCGACGTGGCTCCGTCATACGAGACAACGTTGATGCGTTTAGATGGCCCAACGAGTCCCAACTTCTTTGCTAAGTCGCTCCTAATCAGCGTGGTGTCGCTTCCGGTATCCAGGAATCCGAAAGTGTCGACCCACGTTTTGCCATCTCCAACACGAACCGGTACGATCTTGAAACGTACACGTCGTTTTACTGCTTCCAAATGGGTCAGGGTCCCAAGCAATGCTGTCGAAGGTGGCGCTGATGGAGCGGATGGATCCGCTAGCCTCCTCAATGGGGTGAATTCAGATCCATGAAGCAGGGTGTGGTGACGGGTTCCAGTACAATCAGCGATAGTAGAGCTGACGTCCCTGGGACATTCCTTGCGTTCGTGTTTTCCCGTAAGACATAACAGACCTCTTCCGGACTTGAATACTTTCTCAGCCCTTTTTGTGGGCGTGAGAGACATGAAAACGGTGCAGGTTGAGAGGTGATGGCTCCTGTCGTTACATAAAAAGCATTTCCACCGTTCCGTCTTCTCGGCTTGCATCTTCCCCGATGTTGATCGGCTCCTTGGAGGCATGGTTGCCGAAGATGTTGACGCCGCTACTTTCGAACCTTCCATCGTCGATACGTGTCCAATGGTTGACATGTGTGGGATGCTGGGTCTCTTGACGTGCTTCCTCTCGTCGAACTTTACACCATTGGACGACGACGTGAGTAAAGACTCGAATACATTTTTTCCATGTTTCTTGCTCATGGATTTAAAATCCAAACAGTTACCCAGTCGTCTAAGTCTAGAGCATTCAGTTCTACTCCTGTCTTTTTACGTTTCTCGTTCCACTTATCTTTGAGGTAGGGCGTTAATTTTGCTTCCAGGGCCATCAAGGTGGTACGGCTGTGTAGCTCATGGGCATACTTCGACTTGGAGAGCGTGGCTACTGACCATGAAGACGGTTTGCGAAAGTCTTGAGGCTGGCAGCATCTAGGCCCTTCAATGGCGGGACCTGTAGAAGGTCGTCGAGGTATGTCTGGTCCATGATTTCAGTGCGACCGTAGACCGCGTCCAAACGTTCCCACACCACAGCGTACATTGTTCCATCGGTCAGACATTCACCGATTTCATTTCGTACCTCTTCGGTCAGCAGCTCCTCCAACATGAAGAGAAGTATCGGAGAATCTTCATACTCTTCATACAAGGCCTGGAATTTGGAACTTCTGATCTAAACCGTCCAACTTCCGATGTGCTTCTCTTACTAGTGTGTTTTTGGTCGTGATATCGTTGGACATGGCTCTTGAGCTGTCAATGAGTTTACTTAGTTGCTCACACATGCTCTTTAACGCTTTATTGAGGGTTTCTGTGACGGAAGTTGTGTTTGCTTCCATCTGAGCCCTTGCCTTTTCCAACTTTAATTCCAACTTCAGCATCTGAGCTTCAGCCTCCAATTCCCCCTGAGTTGATTGTTGGAGGAGGCTGGTTGGTTTAACGTTGGTAGGCGTCTTTTCAGATAACGTGTGATAACATTGAAAATTAATTTGTAGATAACATGTGATGTCCGAAGCTGATGTCCCTATCGAGCTGACGGACTGATTCGAGGAGGTGGCATAGCGACTTGCTAACTTGATAATTTCAACGTGGTCTGTTTCGAAGTCTGCTTCCCACTTGTCACATGCTTGACGTTGCTGTTCAGTCAGGCCGGATATACTTTCTGTATACTGATTATGTATTTCTTTGACTTCGTCGTATATACGAACCAATTCGTCACGCCATGCTGCTACTTGCAATTTTTTCAATCTGATGGCTCCCATCTTGTCGTCTTCCACTGCCTTTCTGAGTTGCGTCGTTAACTTCGTATGGACCGCCTTTCTCTTCCCACGTTTCTTCTTGAGATCGTTTTCGGGAAGTAATGGCCGTTCACTCTTCTGCCGTTCAGGTTTCGATTCGTCTACCTTCGGGTTGGGGCCCTGCTCCCAAATGTGGCCAATTTCCATATTTCCGGCTTTGGGTACGGCTTCACTCATGACGTAGAAACGTTATTTTAGGCTGATAGAGTCACACGTTAACGGATGCCGATGATTCACATAGATACACCGATCTTCTAGTCAGATGGCAAACGCGTGGTGGACAGGTGGGTGCCTTCAGGCTGGCGTAGACGTCTGCCAAAGGTTTACAGGGAGAATACCCGACAATTCACAAATCAAGCGAGGGTTTTACAAACGAGGACGGGAAATGCACGTGTTTGTCAAATTCCGGGTTTCGGCACCATTTGTTGCAAACTCTCGTGCAGGGGTTTGCAACAGAGAGAGATGAAAAGATGATAGATGAGGGTGAATGAAAATGACGATGATGTAAAACAAAGGAATGCTTTATTGCTGGACAAAACACTTGATTGAGAGAGAAAAAAAGGGGGGGGCCAACAAACTTAGTCGGAACTTAGACAGGACTTGGACAAAACTGTAAGACAAGACGAGACAACTGTCTGGAAACTGAAATACGAGGCCACCAAGACTGTCTGGGTCGGCTACTAATACAATACTGAAATAACCACTTTACTGGGGGTAACAAAGGCGACCTCCCCCCCCCCCAAAGAAACAGACAAAGGAATTAAATTATCACACAATAAATGCGTAGGCCCGTGCCCCCTACAGCCCTGCCCGCGAGGGCAGCACCGTAGGTGACAACTGTATTAAACAGAAAAGGGGACTTCGTTGGACAAGTTTGGAGGGGATTTCGACAGCTGTGTGTCGATTACAAAGAACACAAAAGAACACTGACCTGGATCGACCCGCCCGTACCACCAAGAAAACAAAAAAAAAAAAAAAAAAAAAAAGATAGTGAGGCGATAAGGGAGCCCTCTACAGGGTCCTACCCTTACCGATCAAATCAGTGATAGTAATTACACTATACAGTTATTCAGAAGGAACCTGTATCGTACCATAATATTAAATGAAAGTTTTTTTTTTAAAATAAGGATGTTAATCTTGCCCAGCAACCAAAATTGCAATAGACCGAAATCTTGTAGGAATGAAGCATTAAACGTTTCATACTTTTTAAACAAGTAATAAAACTTTCTATAATAAAATAATTAGCATCCGTAGTTTTTGCTTTGCCATATTTTATTACCTGAGATTGTGGTTTCATCACAGCTGTCTTCCGCTTGAACTTTGATGTGTATTATTGCATCACTGTGGGTATAGCGTTAACCTCAACAAATTTTAATTGGATTACGAGTCTTGTAGTACGAAGATAACCCGCCCTTAGTGTCCGAACATTCACTGTTTTCAGAGATTTTAACACAGGCTCTTACGGCGGCGAGAGACTTGCGCGAACAGATAGACGGAAGGGAAAGAATTGGCGCATGCTAATTAAAATTTGGTAGATATTTCATCTAAGAACGGAGTGTTTCCACACCGAAAAGCCGTTTCCAAACTCGATTACAGTACTTTGTGCCTTGTTTATCTGGTTTCCTGTAATCCGTTACATTAATTTTTGTTTTATTGTGTTTCATTTAACCGGTTTTTTCGAGGTTGTAGTGGGATGTATCGTTTACACTGATTATTTTGAACGGAATCGAGTCGTTTGAAAAGTACCTACCCGAGATGAAATCGATTGGCCATTTTTCGGATTGGTCGATGCTGTTTAACGCGTCTCACGTGATCTACTTCCCCCACTTGTATACGAAATTAAAATACTTTTATCGGTGAAATTATAAGTACAAAAGACAAATATTTACCGAACTGCATGTCTCTTGATGAACGCTATCCATTTCTGTTAAATCATCGCTTTAAAAAATACCTACTCGATAATACACCAATCGGCTATTTTGTGGATAGTGTAAGGTTCGAAAAATCTGTTCCCTACTTATAATTATTGGATAGCGATGATGAACTGTATTGTTGCACTGTGTTCGAGTATTTTACAAAGACCAAATTGATAATTGACGCAAGGAGACTTACTGAGACAGACTGACTGAGATGGCACTTGAAATTGGACTGACTGTGATGACAGCCGAAGCTAGACTGATGGAAGCTAGAAGTAGACTGACTGAAAGTTAAAAACACACTGACTGACAATCTGGAAAAAGGGCAACATTGATGCGAAGAAGGAAGGTCGTTTAGGATTAGATGTCCCAACGGGAATAAATATTCTGTGTGTAAATGTAACACCTATGTGTAGAATTGACAAGTTTGAAGGCCAGAGCCATCGGCAGATGACCTGTTGGCGGAAGAGGGGAAAAAGGGTTGCAAGCGTGGGAAAGAGAGGGGAATGTAAGGAGTACGTTTGAGCGTTCCTTACAATAGGTCGGTGTCAACATGGTCTCACTACATATGTACTAAGTAGTACATAGTTGCAGATGCACTTTTTCTTATGGGGTAAATGATAAACGCGCAGGGCGTTAGTCAATTGTTTTTTTTAAATATTGTCTGCTTGGAGCTTTTCCACGCGGAAGTCGCGTAAAACGTGGTTTTCCATGCGGAATGTGAAAAAAGACACCTAAAATTGTAAATTAAATGAGAACCCATGAAATAAATTTATTTAAATTATCTTAGTTAGTTTTTAATATAAGACGGAATGCTGAAATTTTCTAGACACAAACAAAATGTAAATATGTATAATAAAAATTTTTTACACTTATTTACACTTTTTAAAATTTGAACTTGGCGCGGTAAAAAAATGGCCGCCATAATGGTTTATCAAAAACCACTTTTTCAAACGTAATTTTTGGGGTTAAATATAGCATCTTAAAAGTAAACGTTTAGAACAACTTGTTCCTCAATCACCAGGAACAAAAATATTATAATGGTTTCCTGTTTTGACGAAGATTAAGCATCAAACAATCAATGCAAAGTTTCGTCTTTTTCACACACCCCCTCCCCTTTCTAAAATCATGAAATCCTTTAATAATTATTTATGAAGAAAATAAACAGTTAAAATTGACAAATTTTGCATCAATCGATAGCTCTTATCAAGAGCTATCTAATTCTATAAAACTTATGTTAAATTTTCGGAAAACGAAAAAGTTCAAGTGTAACATCAATTTTTTTGTTTTATCGGTTGCGTCCATCGAAAAACAACAAAAACGCATTTTGCGTTTAAGATTTTTTCGATTTGAAAATATTGATTACAATTATCTAAAAATGGATAGCCCTTACCAAGGGCTATCGATTTATATTATATTTATATTATTTATATATTAAATCAGCGAATATCATAATTAATTTTGCTGACAAGCAATAAAAAAATTGTTTCTCTTATATTCGTTTATTTCAATTACCATAACTATTGTACATATATATAATAGTAATATATATATTGTAATTGTATGTATGTATAAATATATAAATATAATTGTACGTATGTATAAATATATATATATAATTGTAATATACTGTATATATGTGTATTTATTATATTGTAACATTTATGTACATTATCATAATATTATAAATATAAATTTATATAAACCTAATTCATAATATTCGCTTTGAAAAAATTAAGACATGCGCTACACGCATTTTTGTTTAACTGGTTTAACTTTAACGGTTTAGCCATTAAAGCAACCAAATCAAAGCCCTAGGGGTGACAACATACACTTTCCCCATAAAGAAAACTGCAGGCGCGATTATGTACTAAGTAGTACATATTGCCTCGCGACCAGCCTGGTCGGTGTGGTTTCATTGATTTCAGAAAATTTTCTGTTCTAGTAATACATAAAATTAAGTTAATTATGATCCGGAAAACTATAAGGTTAAAATTTAAGAAAATACAAAAACTTGATAAGGTAAGATATAACTTCTTGATAAGGTCTGTCAATTTCTGTAAAATTATTGTTTAAAATGTAATTATTCGACCAGTAAACCGGTTCCCCATTTTTGGGGTGAGTCAGTGCGGCTTTGGGGTGTATGTCTCTAGCCTACGAGATCGTCTCAAGTATGCGCCCCAAGTTGTTACAATTATCAGTCAACCTACGACATCTATTGGCAACCATTTCAAAGCTTACAACTTGCTTTATTCCGCAGTCGAAACTACGATTGAATCAAATCCTTTCTTAACATTTTAGAATCATAACATTTCTGTTCGAGTGTACACTAAAATTTACCTACATTTAGTTCTTTACCTGTACATGAATGTAAGAAAAGGAGGCTATAGTGGACATTAAATTTACATGTCACGTCAAAAAGAGCTAATAATACCGTAAATATTGATACCTTCGAAATGATAGCCACTTATTTTTTTTCTAGGTTTAATTAAAAGAATAATCTTTTTTTTTTTGAAATATTTTTGTAGAAAAACATGCCACTTCTTTACAGTGTTGTAAGCAGAGGGACCACCGTTTTGGCTAGATATGCCAACAATTGCACTGGCAATTTCTCGGAAATAACTGAGCAGGTTCTTGCACAAATTGGAACAGATGACTCCAAAATGACTTATTCTCATGGGTCTTATCTGTTCCACTATATTTTACAAAATCGTATTATCTACCTGTGTATCTCTGATGATGTATGATGCCTTTTCATGTGCACACTTAGACGTCATGTAAATGAAGTCTTTTGTTTTCTTAGGAATTTGAGCGCTCCAGAGCTTTTTTGTTCCTGAACGAAATAAAAAAAAAATTTACTTATACTTTTGGAGAACATGCATATTCTGCCCTTCCTTATGCAATGAACATGGAGTTCTCAAAAACATTAGCTGGATTAATGGCAATTCATTACTTTTTTTATTATTTTGAAAGAGTTTTTCATATTTCAAATTGGCTAGAAACACTTCTCTGAATCCCGGGATATCGACACCGTTTCTCAAGTTCAAGGAGACTTAGATGATCTGAAAGATATCATGGTGAAGAACATAGGTAAATGAACTAAATTTAAAACATTTGGGCAATAAAGTGTGACATTTTCCCAACTTTATCTCATTAGATTCCTTGGCTGCACGCGGGGAACGACTAGAATTGCTGGTTAATAAAACAGAAAGTCTCAGCGCGTCGGTACGTATAATTTAGTATTATTAATTAATAAAATTTCTTATAGGATTGAGGTTAAAGCGTGCTTTTGGTTCTTCAGTCAGTAACGTTCCGAAAATCAAGCCGCAATTTGGCTAAATCCCTATTCTGGAAAAACATAAAAATAGCTGTAATCACGCTGACGGCGATTTTGGTAAGTTTAAGAAACAGAACGAGAACTAAAATTGCATTAAGCTTTTCCTTAGAATGTATTCGTCCATAGAACACAGCGAAAGCCCTTGGTAGTTGAAATGCTTATGATTTGCTGAGGTCGTGTAAGAAGAAAAATCGAAATCTGCGTTTATATCTTAAGTTCTTGATTTGGTTCCAATATTGGTTTGAGGGCGACCAACGAGGAAAACTTATGAAATTTCAGGAACAGTGGTGACCACATTAACACAATTACTCAGGACAGTCGTATACTGAGCAGAGCATGATACGTCCCATCCTTGCAGAAAAAAATGAAAACTAAATGGTCCGCGTAGATATGTGAACTGTTCGCCCTGATTAAAAAACAATGCTCCAAGTTCAGCTCTGAAGCATGAGTGTGATTGAAAATACCAGTCTCGGATTGGCGTCATGTTAAATAATATATATAATAGGCCGGGATAGCCCAGTTCCCGCCTTTGATAACTCATCTTGTGTGCACGTAACCTGACATTTAGAAACCGTTTAGAACTTTGTTTCTTTCACAGGTTGTGGTTTACTTTGTCGTTTCCATCGCATGTGGAGGGCTTGATTGGCACTCGTGCGTTCAGCAGAGTTGATGAATAGTACATGCGCCGTGAGAAATCACCTCAAGAAAAATGTTTTGTATAATTCGCTATATGATTGGTTAACCATAATGGTCACTGAGTACGATATTTGTTCCGGTACGAACGACTGTGTATTTTCCTATTCATCTTTTTTTGTAAAGACAAGGTTTCAAATACAATCTTGGCATAGTTGCTTTAGGATTCAGATTCTGGATCTTGTTAAACTTTGCTAAGAAAAAATACTTCTGCAAACTATTTTCTTTCAGCTGAAATCCAAATCTTTCTACGTTTTTTAAAAATTCTTGAATATTTTGGCATCTGCTTTCAACTTCTGCCACATACAGCGTACCGCTAATTAAAAAAAATTATTACTTAACTTGGACATTTCTTTCATTCATTACAAACATACCCAATCCTGAGAACTCTATTGGCTTCTTTTAAAAAGTCATGGATGTTGGAACCCATGAGAGATAAGCAGAAAACAGCCTGCCATGAATAAAGAATGTTTTTATAAAAAGTAACAGAGGTGTATGTTAAGTATAAAATACCACATCAACAACTTTCATTGCTAATGGAACTGAAGCCATATCACATGCAGTAACTTTGTCATTAGCTGCAACAAGGTCAAAAGAATAAACTTGATTTGGTATTGTGTGTGCCATCTGAGCCTCACCACAACCAAAATCAGCTACTACCCAGTGCCTCGGCCTTTCAGAATAAAATAAGATGTGACAGAATTAGTTCAATGGTAAGTAAGCATTGTTACAATTAATTTACCCTTTTAAAATATCAGAGATGATTATATCTAATGGGTTTACTGGCCACTTTAAAACCTGGTTCTTAAACCCCTTGTGATAGACATCAAATGATTCTGGATCCTCTTGGAAAAGTTCCCATGCCTCACTACTGCTTGTAGTATAAAGCTTTTCATTGAGATATCTGTAACAAAGTACTATTAGTTGCAATGATAAAATGATAAATGATAAATAATAACCTGAAACGTGCAGATTCCAGCCTTTTTCTAGCATCACCTGCAAGATCTTTTTGTTTTGGTTTAGCCTTCGATGTCTCAATGTGAGTTTTCTGCTGTATGGTATTAGAATGGATTTCCTTCTTAACTAGAGCAGCCTTTAGTCGCTTAACATACGCCGATGACGCACCGGATCGGATATTTTTCGTTTTTGTTCTTTTGAAACAAGCGGCCACTAACAGTATGGGAATTCAGGTTAAACGTGAAACATGGAGTACATACTTAGGTCGATTATAAGCGTCTAAAATAGTTTTTTAAAAAGTTGGTTGTTATACCTATCCGTTGTTTATTGTCCATGTTTTATGGTACCTCGTTGAAAGTTGAAATCGTCCTCTACTGTTGAAAAACTATATCGTTTTTTTTGTATGTCTATCACGGTAGATGTCGTGGAATGAATTGTTGTTTCTGTAAACTAATGAAGTGTACCAGAGGTCCATTTTTGCGCAAACATAAAATTCTGGTTTTAGCCAAAAACACTTCATTCGAATCACAATTCACTTCAATTCAGTCTAGTAGAAAGATCGCCCAATTGCTTTTCAAGTAAAGTAAATTTTGGCCCCTCCATTAACTCCTCCTACATTGAAGACAGATTTCGTACCTGTCAAAATCTTTTTCCCATGAAAAACATTGACGAAATTTTTTGACAGTTCGATTTGTTAACTGAAAAGTTAAGTTCTACTATTTCTACAGTTGTGTTTATAATTAGGTGTTCTGATTAGGTAATGCATATAATTATTATTCTATGATGTTTTATGCCCTCATTTTTTTCCTAATCTTTTTAACAGCAAGTTATAAGGGAAAGAACTAAGGCATCACTCTATGTTGCTCGTGATGCTTCTAGTTTATTGCTGGATGTCATACATCTTAAGGAAAACGTTATTATATGCTTCAATTTTGAAAAATGACGTGCATTTATTTCTATTTTTCAAAAACTTGTAACTTTGGGCCCGTAAAGGGCCCAAATCCCGATAGATGGTGCTACCGTATTTTAATGCTGTTTTTCTTATGCTAGCATGTCAGTCGGGCCACGGCATTATTTTGCCAGTTTAATCATAAGTCTTTTTTCACATTAGAACATTTCTTCTTCAATGAACTTATTGTTGCATTTGTCCTTTATTCCTCACAGTCCCAGCCCGTTGAAACGCAAGCTGTAGTTGCCCAGCGACCCACTCTTTGCGTTTGCCCGTCTTCCCCAGTAGAGCCTCTGCTCGTCGACTCACTTACGGCCCTTCGTCCACCTTACTGCTCGCTAAAATGTCCACAGAAGTTGGCCTAGTAACACTGGGCCCGTACAGGGCCCGTACAGGGCCGCGGGATAGGCGGCGCCAGTGTATTTTAATGCTTTTTTCTTAATATTAGCCTGCCAATCGTTTCACACCATTATTTTGCCCGTCCAATATTAAGTCTTTTTTCCCATTACAACACTCCCTTTCTTTGGTCGCAAACCCTCTCACTTTTTTGCCCGTCAAAATGCTTGCTGTAGTTACGCGTCGCCCACCCTTTGCCTCAGCCCTTCTAATCCTTCACACTCTCTGTCAGCCGACCTCCTCTCTGCCCGTTGCCTCCCTCGTTTGTCGTTATAGCTCCGTTGTATTGGGCCGTCAACCATTTCGTTGCCTTGGCCCTTCTACCCGCTAACTTCTCTGCCCGTATTCGCTACCAACTCACTGCCCACCAAACTGTACTGTTGTGGCCTGTCGATCCTTTCACTGTCTCTGCCAGTCTTTCCCTTCACACTTTCTGCCACTACATGCCCGTGTAAGCGTCCGTTAATCTTTGCATGGCCCTTCCCGCCTCACAACTCACACTGCCTACCAAAAAGCCCGCTGCAGCGTCCCTTGGTTTTTTTTGCATTTTCACCTCCTTTTCTGAGAGTCTCTGCCCGTTAAAACGCCCGCCATAGTTGCCCGTCGACACTCTACATACCTCTGCTCGTCTTACACCATAGGTCTCTGGCCGTCGACCCACTTACTGTCTGCAAAAATATCCACTTTGGCGCATGTAGGCGTCAACCTCTAGTTCAACCTTTTTGGTTCAACAACTGTGAGTGGTTGCGTTAAAATGGCCTTAGGTTGGACTGCCCAGCTGAACTACTATTGACGATAAAATGATAGGTAATGTCAATTGACATCCGCCAGATGGCTGCCTGTTACAACCACGGTTGCTTTGTTTTTGTTTACTTTCTGTGTCATATTATGCGGTTTTTATAAGTGTAAAAGTTACAGTTAATACAACCATTTTATTATCTAAAAACTTAAAAACTTACTTACTTTTATCGGATCCACTGAAATGGAGCGTCATTCTCGTCAAGTGGGCTCCCTAAATGTGATAGATGTGTGCTCAGACGCAGATTTCTTCAAACACTTTAGGGTGAAGAGAACCACCTTCCAGTACATATTGGCTTATTTACAAGATAGCAACTCCGTTCTGATGCAATATTTCATGGAGGATTTGAACCCATATCTCTCTTTGAAATATTGTATATAAATCTTCAGTACTTCAGAAATCAAGGTTCCCTTAGACTGTTAGCTGACAAGTTCAATAGAACGGACTCATCAGTTCGTAACATAGTTGCCCAGTTTTGTAGATTTCTCTTCCAAACGCCGCGTGATTTTATTAAGTGTTCAAGCATACAGGAAATACCTGCAGTCTCAAGTGCGTTTCGCATGGAGGCTAATTTTCCTGGAGCGGTATCTGCCCTTGATGGTTCCCACATACCCTTCCATCCAAAACCCCCAAATCAGGTACCAAATCGAAATTTACAAAAAACAATTTGTAGTTTCAATTTTGTGGCTGCTGCTTTACCTGATCGGTCGTTTTCGTATGTCTTTTGTGGGTTCCCGGCAGTGTCCATGATTCTACTGTATTCCAAAATAGTTCCTTATTCCATCAATTAGATACCGAATATTTTGAAATCAAAAGTCCTACAACATCACTGCGGATTCCGCGTTTCCTTTAAAACAATGGTTAATAACTAAATATTAAAAAAATTAATGGTCGGCTACCTAGGTCCAAAACGATTTTTAATGAGAAATTTTCTTCTACCAGGATGGTTATTTAACTTGCGTTTGGGGGTACTAAAAATAGATTTAAGCGACGTTTAGATATTAACACTAATATTGAAAAAGGTGTTGATATCGCTGTTACTTGTTGTATTTTGCATAATATTTGTATTCAACAAGGAGATCTTTTCTACGGGGGAAAGCTGGACGAGAACGCCCTTAATTGCAATGTTAATAACTTACCATACGCTCGAGGTCTTGCTGATCGCTTCGCTGAAATAACACGTTAGCAATTCTTCGATTCCATACAATGCAATAATCAACGTTGATTACTAATCAAAAACTGAAATAAACTACTAATTGTTTATCATTCACAATTGTTGATTACTATTTAATTTTACGACTATTTGTGACGCGTTACACTGGTTATTATTTTGATTTACATGTATTAGGCCATAGGACGTAGTATTTTATCCAATCGCACTGTAGCTCGTCCTTAAAGAATGTAAGGAACTTAAGGAACCCTAAAAAAGAAAAAAAAACAATACAAGAGAGTAAATTAGGTTCATCAACCAGGGACAGTTGCATGGTGTTGCACGGGAATCGAATCCTAAGAAGCAGTTTGTTATCCTAGAATCCACGAAGCTAGCAGATTTGTGGTGAATCCGATGGTAAATATGGCTTCTAGGAGTGAGGCAGCTCCGTAAGTGACGATGGATCATTCTCTTGAATGCTTCTAATATAAGAGATAATATGTGAGTATTCTACTATGAACTTACTTTACAATCATGACGATAACAATTTGTAGGAATACTTACTATAACATTTATAATAATATATAATATTTAACCTACCATTACACGACTTACTTGTAATACGGTGTCGATTCTGGGTTGAATAATTAATTCTGGTTTCTTCGATAACCGGCCTATGCCATTATTGAAAACCAAGACAAAAATATGGGCAGCATGAAGCACGACATGGCATCTTGCCCAACAAAAGGTTATTATTTCTACAAGAAAAAAATATTTATCAATATTAGTTGCAAATTAATCATAAAACGAATTTACCCCTTATGATGATGAAGAACTAAATTCGACAGATATAGAAGTTGATTTTGAATCGGACCGCGATCGCATTCTTTTCGAATCAAGGTTTTCGTTGTTGTAAGAAGACATCTGTTTGTTTCCATTATGCCTCTTTTTCTTTTTGTTGAAGAAGACTTTTCAGGATATCGATTGGCTGTTGAGTCTATTCCATGCGGTCATTATGCCTTTTTTTTCTTTCCTCTTTCTCCTCCAAATGACGACAGTGTCTTTCTTGTCGCATGTCACGAAACACTTCCAAAACCATGTCGGTTTTTGAAGCTTTTCTGGGTCTCTCCTTTTTCGTGTTAGGTGTATATTTTCCGGTAGGTGATGTTTCATCCCGGCTATCCATAAATATGTCTGTTATGAATATAAGAATGGCATTGTTACATGAGGCTTCTGTCTGAACAGGTATATTGTATAAGCTTGCTTTGAGTAATGATTTTGTGTGAGGGCATGCATAGTTATTACCGGAGTAATATCACTTGGACAGAATATAAATCTACGTTGGTCAGACTAAATTGCAAAGAAGAGATTACTAGCCAAAAGAACAGAGTCAGACCTAACACCTCCGTCGTAGAGAAGCAGAAAACGCAAGAGCAAGAGAGAGGACTAAACAGCAATCCAGTTAGTACATGGTTTTAAAATATGGTTGTCCATTTCTATCAATTTCATCATAGGATATAGAGACAGTTGCACCCGCTGACGTAACAGCCGTTTCGTCCTCAGTTTGTTTAACTTTATCTTCTGTAACAAGAATACCGGTTAGGTAACATTGTAGCATAAATACACCTATCGAATACATTACCACTGCTTCCAATGAGTTGTTGAAACTTGTGTGAATTTTGTTTGTCATTCAGCGAATCACTCACACAAGGAGGTCTATAGGAATCGTTGCTGGAGCCTAAACATAACAAAAATTAAAGAGGTAAGTAAAAAATGTAAAAGCTTAATATGAAACACATTCAGCCATTCAATTACCTAGGACTTCTTCAATTGAATGAAAGAACTTAGGGTTTTTTTTATGTCGGTAGCACCATTTTCCCACTTGGTTTTACATGTTTGACTTTTGTCACTACGATGGATAGAAAATCCTGCTTCTTCTAAATCGCTTGCTATGCTATGCCAAATTTGCCTTCTAATTGTCTTGGTATCATTTAACATTACCGAATTATCTTTTAATAAACCTAAATGTAAATGGTTTAATGTTTCAAATTATAAATTTAAAACCAACAAAGTATTAAATACTCAAAAAAAAACTTCGGTAGCCTCAGCATCAGTTGGTACTTGTGTGGCAGTTTTATTTTCATTCCAGTATTTTTTTCTTTGGAATAAATTGTTCTATTTCTCTGTCACTAGAATTACTTTCCATTTCGATTGAAACTGAAAAATCATTCAGCCTTAAAAAAAGTAAAAGAAAATCAACTTTACAAACATCAACAACGTCTGCAAACAACGAGGTTGCAACATTTATTATCTACACCAAAAAAATGCGTAAACGAAATTAGCTCCACCACTGTGGAGCTAGAGCTGAACGGTAGTCTGGATCACCGTTGACGAAGTTCAACTTTTGCAGTTCAACTTACCATTGCAGTTGGCGCCAAAACGGCCAACTAGTTCAACCATCTACCGGACAGTTGACGCAAAAGCGTTCACTGGAAAAGTTGAACTAAAGGTAGACGCCAAAATGCACCCTTTAACAGGTTATCGACCCACTCGTTGCATCAGCTATCTCTGCCCGTCGGCTTACTTCTTGCTGCTCACATATTTTAAGCAAAGCCCGTGGACTGGAAATATGCTTATATCCTCGCTTCCATCTACATGCTAGTCTTCCAAAACTATATCCCGCCGATTCACTGTAGCCAGCGGCGTTGTTTTCCTGTACTACTTCCGGCAGCCAATCACAAAAATGCCCAATGTGAAGGACACACAATACTCCTTCGCGTTTTTCCTTATTTTTTTAGTAGAGATTGTCGTCTGCTTTTTCAAACACTATTGCTAAATAAAAAAATTAACGTGGCTTAACCGCCGAAATGAAGTGCGAGCTAAATGGAGGTCCTGACAAACTTGATCTCCATCAGCTGACTGAACCCTACCAGGAAAAGTACGATGGGAAGTCCTGGGATCGTATTACGAACTTCAACTCAGTCAAGTAACAACTTTACTTAAATTGTCTTAAGTCAAGTGCGGCTAAGTAGAAGTCGGTTTGTTGTTAGATAATTTCCAAGTCATATTCTCAATAGAAAACTGCACTTCACGTCTAAGCACTTGATTTTTTGTTTTGTTTCGATACTGACTTGTAATATGGGCGTTCCTTGCCTCAACAAATACCTAATTCCATTTTTATGAATGTAGCAGACGAATGTTCTGTCTGTTTGAAAGAAAACTCATGTGTGCCATTGCTAAAAATCAACATATTCGTTTCTTTTTCCTTGTATTCGAGAATTCTATTCAAGTTGGTAATATGGCTTGAACAAATATAAACAAGGGACCAAGGAAATTTTGGTCGAAAATTATTAATATTCGGATATAATCAAGTTAATTGATAAATAAATATTTGATGGACACTTCGTGCACGGACTGTGACAGAGACAAATGAAGGATGTGGCGGAGATGATGAATGAAATGAAAAGATGATATTGGCGAGATGACGAGGCTTTATTTCTTAACTGGAAAGCGAGTGAAGTAATAAAAACTTCACAGGGAAATGAAATTTGTCGAAGGCTGAAAATTACTCTTATTGGATACTAAAATAAATGAAGACTGCCCAGAAAACACAAATAGGTTAAAACCGACCGCTTGCTTTAACACGGGGCCCTAAGCCATACGTAAAACAAAAAAAACATTGCCATAAAGGCAGGCAGGTCTTTGCTCCCTACGGCCTTACCCGCGTAGGCAGCACCTTAGGTGACAAAATATCAATTCAATATAATTGTTCGGATGATAATTTGATCAATAGGTGTAAAGACTTTTCTCGCCTTGGTTTTTTTTCCTCAAAAGTGTTAAAACTAGGTCAGACCATTAAACATTTGACACTAAGTTTACTATATAAGACCAAATATAGACTCGATTGGCGGTGAAATAGGAATGACTTTGAAAACATTTTAGGTCAGTCCTATATCTATTTAGAGATAGTCCTATTTTCTAAAGATGTTTCAATTGGAATGATGAGCCTCCAATCCGGTAGGCAATATAATGCGTAAAAGCGTCGGCTTATATGCATTTTCCTTTTTAAAATACCGATGGTGTTTACTCATTACTTAAATGATTCACAAAACCTTTTTTTGCTTATGCTATTTTAATTAAAATTACAGGAGAACATGAACTATATTGTATTTAATAGAGTTCGTTTAACAAAATACTAATAGAGCAAAATCATAAATATTTATTACTTATAGTGGTCACTTATATATTATATTATATTATATATTTTTTATTATTGTATATTATTATATTTTGTATTATATATATATATTATACACTTTATAGTGGTCATAACAAACTTCTCCAATTGCATAAATTTTTTACTATTTCATACCACTATCGTTCCCTAATTCTAAATTTCAAATTTTTTATTCTAATTTGAAATGGTAAAAAATTTACATTATCAAGAATTCTACTTGAGCCTAATGTTTTTGTGATACTTTAAAAACTCACGAGTCTTACTTTCATGGAGGGATCTCCTAAAGAACTCCTGAGCATATCACCAACAATTTCTTGAATTGAAAATATTGCCATGTTTCAACCACAGTTAGCCAGCCTCTTGTGGCCCTCCTCAGTACTTCTCAACGGTATGATTGATGCGCTGGGGAGGCTAAGAGCCTTTTAGGAGATTCCCAGGAAGTATGGTATTCTATGAGGCTACCTCATTTAAAACAGTTGTTGGAAATGTTTTAAGACTGAATCAACCGCCCGTTTCACGAGCAGTGAGCGTTTCAGTTGCACTATGAACTATTGTAGCCAAGCCAAATATACATCTTCAACATGTATTCCTTCTTCACATCTTTCTTACTCGTGAAGTGTAGACATTAATTGCAGCACAACATACGCAGCGTGGTTGACCTAGATGAACATCTGCTAGCTGACGCATCCATGCGTGATCAGCATCACGCCACTTACAAACACACTTTGATTGGTGACACGTGCGACACCCATTATCGCACCACTATCATGTCATTTTAAACATCTTTCAATGGTGGCCCATAGTTACACAGCAACTCACTAATTTGCCGATGTGCAAAGTTTTTTGGTACACCTGGAATCTGAAGAAAGTTAGTCTACGACGTGTATGCGATTCCAGCAATTGGTTTCAAATTCCTCTGGTGCCTTCTCTGATTGTTGGTCTTGTATCGTAAAGTTAATCTGTGTAACTGTGTCTATAGGGAGTATTCAAATATCTATATCGTGTTCTTTCGAAGTGCCGACGAGTTGTGTTACATCTCGTCTTCAACTTCATTCTGTTCTCGTGTTCAGTTCGTGCTACGACGGTAAGCTTCTATTACAATTATTCCCTTTCACTGTCAGTTTCTACTGTATCGTGGACGTTTCTTATATTGTCTATTCAGATCCCTTTTTATTCTAATGCCTAGCTTAACAAAATACATACATCATTGTGGGTAAATACGCCTCTTGAGTTCTATAACATGCCATTGTCTTAATTCCGTTAAGTCATTTCCCTACGGGGTGAATGCTTTACATAATGGTGGCAGTGGTTTTCCGAACTCAACCACAATGATGGATATTATATATTGGTTATTATTCCTGGTGGCATAAAATTCCTCGTACCTCTGTAAACACCCCCAACGTAATTTCCGTAACACAAGTAGGACACATCGATGTAGATATAGTCGCGAAATTAATTAACTTTTAAAAATTTTCCGCCCGAACATCGTCAGTACCAGGTACATTTCAGGGTTGTAAAACGTCAGAAGAAGCAACCGAGGCCATTATGAAAAGTGCTTCTTCCGTTTTGAAACCGAAGGTACAGACAGATAGAATTCGATTAAGAAAGTTGAGGTCGAATACTGCGTATAAAGCAATGGCCTCATTAGCCACGACCGAAACTCATAAGACGTTGACTAGCAGTACAGTTACTGCTGCACCCGTTAAGCACACCTCTTCCATTTACGCTAGATTAGCATCCCGTTTTTCTCCTGTAAATTTTCTTGTGAAAAGGGCATCCAAAGCTAGCTTTCTTTCGAACGCGCTTTTAAATTTTCAAGAAAAAGAGCCCAGTGAAAGGAAAATCACCTCAATATGAATCTTCAGCATCTATACCAAGAAACCAAGAAGAATCAAGGAAACATTTTTCAGTCACGAACGAATTGTTATGGGGGCCAAGCGGTGTACGCCCCACAACGTAAACGAATAGGACAAATACGCTCTCGGACTTACAGTTGATTTCCGTTAGGCTCGATGGAGCCAGATCTGACACTTACAGAAAGTGGGATAGGGATCACACACGGGTATCTCACGAGAGGTAGCCAACCGGGCAAAAAAAAAGTAGGGCCCCCTCTTGATCATCCTGGATCTCTGGAGCAGACTCGCCTGCCCTCTCAGGCTTGAGAGACATGCGAGGTACCAGGGATCCATCTAGCGGTCAATCTTGTGACCTCATGCGGCCTAATCACAACACTCGGAGCTACCTGACTTTTGCCAAGCGAAATCAACGCAATACCAAGATCGTTTCGGGAGTCAAAACAATGCATTATAAGCACTGCAAAATCAAGAGGAAAAGAAAAAAACAAAAAACAAAAAGAAGAAAAAACACCAACCAAACAGTGGAGTACCCGAACAAAAAAACTTAAGCACGCGAAAACAACAAAAAAGACCCAAGACATACAAAGAGAAAAGAAATAAATAACAATAATAATAATCAGTCTGCACGCACATCCCAAACAAAGACAAAGACCATCAACAGCCAAGAAAGCACAAACAATAAGGGGGAGCGAGGACAAGGAAACCACAAAATAGAAAGAAAGAAACAAAATACTAATAAGGAAAAAAATTATAATAACTAAATACGTAAGGCGATGCAAAGTTACGCCTACCAACTACGCGCAAGACAAGCCGAGTTCAGTGTTGTTCATAGTCGTTGGGCTAATGGGGTGGACGATTCTGCCGCCCGGATCTTGTTTCCACCACCTCTTCCGGCTGGATTTGTGGTGTATCTCTTGCAATTCCGGCGATAGCACCCAGCGGAAAATCTTCATGCGACTCCTGCAAGTTATCTACCGGTAACTCCGTCTCCTCGTCACTTCCATCATACTCTTCTTCAATCTCCCACTCCACATATTCTGGGGCGTGAAACTGAAGAATTTGACAGAGATGTGTATTAAATCTCCTAAATTGTTTCCTTTTCCGTCCGTCACAATACTTTTCGAACCACTTGATACGGCCATACGAACTTAGGCAAAAAATTTTCGTTTTTCCTTTTCTGTTTAATTTCCTTCGCACTAATACGAGCTTCTGTTGGCCAAGGGAATTCGTTTTCGTCAGACATTACAAGAAGCCGGCCACACACGGACTCCTACCGGACCGTGCACTACATTTAGAAATTTGCAGTAGAATAACAGGGAACGGGAAAAACATAGTCCTGCAAAAATGCCACACAGTACAAGTAAAAATATTAGCCGTACAAACGCAATGCGGTTACTAACCATTTTTCCAAACAGGGCCTAAATGGGAATTTCACTTTGAAAGGATAGATGGTTCCTACACCCATTCTAAGATTGTTTTTGTACAATAAAGCCTAAAATAACTTTTGGAACATGACAAGCTGAATGTTAATATTTAACTATGGAACACTAGCCATATGCGTAACAGTACTCACCATAATTATTGGTTACCTTCGTGTCGTTTGTGTTCCATTCGCTACAATTTAATGGTCATAATAACGTTTGTGAACTTTTTGAAAATTTTTATTTTAATGCAATATATAGAGCGGAATTGGATTCGAGGCAAGTTCTGGACTCCGGATAACTGATCATGGTTCAACATCTTAGCGCGTACCAATAACGACTGTGAAGGAATGCACCACTAATGGAACAAGGTTATTTAAATTTGAAAAATTATGCATAATGAATAACTAATAACCAAAATGTTTGTAGTGGGCAGGCGGATCTAATTTAAAATTCTACAAGATGACCATGGTATTGCGGGAACTGGCCGAAGAAGTTTCTCTTACTAGCACACTACTCTGCCATGACAAAATAAGGGCTCACGGGAAGAAAGAGACCCAACTTAAAAATTCCGTACTGTTCCAGCTATAGGCGGGCTATCAAGACAATGAGGTATATTGCCTAAATTTACACGAAATTAAAGTTTATCTGTAGCTACATATTTCTTTTTTCAGCTATCAACAATGGATCTGCTAGATGAAATAGTCTTTGATCTTAATTCATCTTTTCCCGCTATTGTATCCTCACATACCCTTAACGTGGCTTCTTTCTTCTTGCTTCTTTCTTCATTCCCTTAGTGTATACTTTTTTTGTTAGACCCCTAAACCTCCTCATCCCCGCTAAGATAAAAAATATCGCACCAAATACATTGTCAAATTCCACCGACCTCTTGGGATAACATCGAAACCACAACGCGGGAAAAATTTCCACTAAATGTCGGGATTGAACCACTTTTATCGGTTTCTAAATCCGACCATATACCACTGAGCTACAATATCTTAATACATTGTCTTATAGATATATATAATATAATTTATTTCATAGAGGCTGAAGGAAAAATTATTTTACATTTTTTAAGCTCTATTATTTACAAACCATATTTGTGAACGACATGATGTATAAAAGTAATCATCTATGTGAACCCTTGAACACCGATCTCCCTCGTCGCAAGTCAATACACACCGCTTACGCCTCATAATTACAACACAAATCGGCAGCATATGGCACAGCTTTTTTTTGTATTCATCCTCCACATATAAACCTTTACATAACCGAAAGTAAGTAACCAAACGCAAAAGTAATAAAACTAAGTAACCCAACCCAATTTATAGGGGTTTTGCACCAAAACAGCCCTCCCCCTATTTAAAAAAGATACACAATTAGTATATTTTACCCAAAGATGGCGTTTTGAAAATAATTTTCCTTTTTGTGCAGGATACTGTACATCAGTATAACAAATAAAAATACTATGTTTTACGTGGTCGGCGTAACAGAGGCTCGAATAGACAGTGCAGTATATTGCAGAACAACGTGCGGTTTTTCCTCTGCTTTGTTTGCCATACCTGACAAATTTCACTGCAAGCCATGTCCATGTCGTAATATAGGGCTCAACTCTTGTCTACCTGTGAACGGGATCCTTTTGCTGGTGCAACATATTACCGAGTTTATTTTCTTCCAGCTTCTTTTTTAGCTAATGTATTAACAGAATATTAGGAAAATCCAACAGCAATTTAGAGTTTTACGTATACTTACAAACTCATGATTGCTCTTCTAAGAATCCTTATAATTCCAATAATGTCTGCACTTTCACATACGGCACATATAGTACTGAACAGTAAACGTAAAGCTATCTGACACCCTTCGTTTTGTTTAAAGTTGCCTAACTTTAGGAAAATTTTACGTGAAATACGTCACATGATGAGTAATGCTATTTCATTCTGGGTCATCTACTTTTGTGGTAGAATCCTCCCAAATGCCAAGTTAACAGACATTTCTTCTTCAGCCATCTACCATCTTCTACCAGCTCCGCTCTCATCCATTCTCTTGTATCTCAGCAGTTCCTCTGGCTCTTGGTGAGAAATTTGCTTTCATACAGATCAGGATTCATTAACATTTCATTATTCTACTATTTACAGTTCACTTGACCGAAAATTTTATCAAAAACCTCAGTTGGTTTGTCACCACAGAAAATCAAACACCGGACTACTCGTTGTAACGAGCCCACAGGCTATCCGAAGACAGCCACACCCTCAACATCCCTCAAGCGTTTCACAAGTGAAAGTGAACGTGTCCCCTCCCATTTTACCTTCATTTTGTATGTGTGTTAGTAGTATAAATACTGCATGATTGTAACATGTAATTCGGACTTGTTACGACAATCCACTGCAATACACGAGGTTTGAAACTTTACAATTGGAGGTCCCAACGAGACTCACACTTGTTGTCCAGTAAAAAGTTTCTACCCGTACCTTATTTCAGTGATTGTGCTCTACACTTCCCCGACGAGTCTCCAACAACTCTACCAGACCAAGGAACACCATCAAAGGTAAGCGAATGCCGCTTGATCATATTGTATCAGAGACTACTCGTAAGGAGAATACTTTGTATCCGAACATTGCTGACGAACTATCTCCACCGTTGTACTCCGTATTTCCCGAGCCAGACACAACCAACCAAAATCCCAACTACTCTCGAGAAAATTTTTTAGACCACTGGAAAACTCTTGTGGACTTAGAATTTGAACAAGAAGTAGAACAAAACAAAACCTATCAGACTACCACGACAAAAGCAAAAATCCAACAAATAGAATCCAAAAAACAAGAAGTTATTAAAGAGACCCACAACGCATTACAATTGTATTCATATACGTTGTTAGAACCATCGTTGCAAGTACCAAGTGGTATAACAGCAGAAACTATTACAAACACCACAAAGACAGTCAAAAATTACGTAGAATCCCTTGGTGGCAACACCTAAAACCTTGACAGTTTATTACAGCAAATTAGCATTGTACATGGTAAAGAGAAAGAATTCTTATTAGGTACCAGCCGTATTTTACAAAGAGAAGTAGTACTTGCGCAGATTACAGAAAAAATGTTCGTCTGAACTCAATTTTGAGTTACAGAGCTTAAGAAAGCAGCTAGAGAGCAACAAGAAAAAGGCAAAGAGTTCCAAATACACCTTAAGTAGCTCCCTTGAACAACTCCAAGAAAGTAACGAAACTCTAAAAAACTCCCTTGAAAAAACTGCCAATCGAATAAGCGAATTAGAAACAAGCCTTGAAAGTGCCACAGCAACAGAAAACCAACTACAAAACCTGTTACGAAAAAGAGAAGCCAATATCATAGCAGTTGAGAGAGAAGGGAAAGAAATAATTAGCAAACTTGAAAGTGAAAGAAAACAACTGGTTACGAAGTTAGAAACCGCCGAGCAACAGATAAAAGCAGCTTTAGAAACAAACAAACAACTTCAGACAGAAACAAAAGAAACAAAAGAGATCCTTGAAAAAACCTTAACAGAAAAAATCGCCTTACGAAGAAGTCTGATAGATATTACTACAAAGAATAAAAATCTTGAAACAGAATTACAAAAAATCAACGCACAGACAATAGACCAAGAAGAAAAGATTAAGTATCTGGAGAACAGGATAAGAGAATATAGAAAGCAACAGGTAACATTCGCTGAAACCGAAGACTTAGACAACTCCAACGAACCAGGAGAGATAACAAAATTAGTAAGTGAGATAAACGACCTAACCTCAATAACAGAAGGAGACAAATCCCTTCACTTCGAGTTAGAATCTGAACAAGTTGAAAAACTACAGCAACTCAACAACGACCTACAAAACCAAATCGAGATCCAAAACGACAACCTTCTTCAACTAGAGCGAAAATACCAAACTCTCAAAAACAAAATCGAAATGGGACTTTCACACAAAGAAGAATTGATCGCGACACAACAGATACCGATAGCCTTGATACATCCACAACCCAACCAATTGTAAAAGCATTAGGAGAATTATTTTCCAGAGAAGACAAAAAGTCAATTCCAATCTTCAAAGGGAAAAGTACTGATAAACTAATAACAGAATGGCTGAAGGACGCCGAACATGTCGCACGCAACAACGACTGGGACGACAACCAAAAAATACGATTCTTCTCTGACAGACTAAAAGGCGATGCCTTAGAATGGCATGGAAACTACGTGGAAGAGCAAGGTGACGAATTAAGTTATGACGAATGGAAAACTGCCATTATTGCAAGATTCCAGGATGCATACGACTTAGCAGCACAAAGAAAAAAGTTATCCACGCTAAAACAAAAACCTGAAGAGAAATGCAAAGCCTTTATTTCAAGAATCAACAGTCTCTACGAGTCCATTGAAGGCAAAGAAGAAAAATCTGACCAAAACCAGACCATAGTTGAAGGTCGACTCATAAACACAGTCAAAAGAATGAGAGATTATACCAAAATCAAAATTCTGATGCAAGGCATTTTACCAAAATTCAGAGCAGAGCTCTATTTTCGAATGCCCGAAGACCCTGAAGATTTTGATCAGCTTTGTAAACAATTAATCATATCCGAAGGTATCCTATATAGCAAGGAAACTGCAGAAGATAAGGAAATAAATGCGGTGATAGCAGGGATAACGCACCACGAGAAACAACAAGACAACGAACTTTCACAACAAAAGACAGAAATTGAATTCTTAAAACAAAAAATTCAGGAACTGGAAAAAACTAATAAAAACCGTAACTTGGCACAGGATACTGATATAACCGTAGCAGCAGCAGATCGATACGAACCAAGATCCTCACGATCAAGTGATCGGTACTCCAGATCACAAAATCCGCGAGTTCGATTCGACGACAGTTCAAATAGCAGAGGCCCCAGTAGTGACCGAAATTTCGGCCGAAGCAGGGAGAACAGCCCATACCGCAACAATTATACTTCACCACGAAGACAAGGTACTTCCCCAGGGTATCGACAACCCAATTACCCTTCATATCAACAAACACCGAGACCTTCATACAACAACGGACCGACCCATTACAATCAACCACACTTTCAACCGAGCAACAATCAACAAGCGTATCACCAAAACCCAGGTTATCCACGACAATACCCGCAGCAACGACAAAACCAGCCGAACACCCACGACACTCTTGGAAATAAGATTATTATCTGTTACAAGTGCAATAAAAAAGGACACATTGCACGAGAATGTTGGACAGATATGGCACGTATCAACAACCCGAACCACCGTCCAATGCAGTAAACACAATATCCCTACCAACCAACCCTTTAACACAAAATTTAGAAATAGCGATACCCAAACTAATCCGTATACCAGTAAGAATTTTTGGAAAAGAAATTAAGGCTTTAGTAGACACAGGAGCAGCAGCCAGTTTAGTTTCTGACAGCATATTTTTTAATCTAAAGGAGTATGAAGAACTTAAACATGTTAAAGACTCCCCTTTGCCAATATTTAGAACGGTGTCAGGAGAAATACTAAAATCAAAAGGGAAATATGGATTTTCAATCACCATTAACACCAATCACGTCATTAAGCATGATTTCTTTATTATGGAAAACTTGAACGAAACTTGCATATTAGGATTAGACTTCTTATCGAGCAACAATGTAAAAATTAATACTAAAAACAGGCAGATCAATTACGATCATTCCGGAAAAGAACATAGCTTTGGTAAAAACACACTCCCAGTATATAGCATAACTTTTGGCAAGACAGGTATTAATATTCCACTCCTCCCAGACCGTTCGTCAGATAGTAACTACAACAACGATCTGACACAAGCAGATTATCGCAGCCTAGAATCTTTCTCCCAATCAGAAATTAACAAGAAATCTAAGCGAATTGGACAAACCCAAGAGAGTGAAACGACTAACATTTCCGACGAGATACAAATTAAAATTGAAAATCTATTGAAAAAACACGAAACCCTATTTGCTGAAAGAGAATCAGATTTAGGTCTAGCAACTGATGTAAAACACTCCATTAACATAGGATACAACGCCCCAATAACGCAACGATTGCGCAGAACACCAGAAGCATTAAAACTAATCGTCAAGACAAAAATAGATGTAATGATGAGTAACAATATCATTAGAGAAAGTCACAGCCCATTTGCAGCAGCAATTGTAATGGTCCCCAAAAAAGATGGAGAAATGCGTATGTGTATTGACTATAGGGCACTTAACAAAATAACAGTAAAAGACAAATACCCATTACCAAGAATCGACGACACCATTGATGCATTGAGCGGATCGGTTTACTTCTCAACATTGGACTTACTGAGTGGCTACTGGCAGATCGAGATAGAAGAACACGACAAACACAAAACCGCCTTCATTTGTGAACTTGGACAATACGAATTTAATAGAATGCCATTTGGACTAACAAATGCACCAAGCACTTTTCAACGAGCAATGAACAACATATTGAAATCAGTATTGTTCAGGTTCGCATTGGTTTACCTGGATGACATCATAGTGTTCAGTAATAATATTGCTGAACATGTGATACATCTAGAAGCAGTGTTTAAACTTCTTAAAGACGCAGGACTAAAATTAAAAAGAAAGAAATGCGAATTTTTCAAAGAAGAATTAGACTATTTAGGATATATTGTTTCGAAAAAAGGAATAACACCGAGTACAAAAAAGTTAGAAGCAATCATCAAATACCCAGCTCCCAAAAACGTGAAAGAATTAAGCTCATTTCTAGGTTTGGCTAGCTATTACAGAAAGTTCATCAGGGCTTTTGCTGATAAAGCCCACCCACTGACAGCGCTAACGAGAAAATCAGCCGAGTGGAAATGGGGAGAGGAACAAAGGGACGCCTTTGATTGTATCAAGAACTGTCTCATAACTAGACCTATCCTAGGGTATCCAGATTTCACGCGCGAATTTATCATCTACACAGATGCCTCAGGATACGGTATAGGAGCAGTCTTGGCTCAGATGCGAACTCTACCTCAATCAGCGGATTCAGCGGAGTCCGACGTACAGGAACCCCGTGAATCAGACGGCGCGGAAGTCGTCATAGCGTATAGCTCTAAACATCTGAACGACCGCGAAGCCAAGTGGTCAACCACAGAGAAAGAGGCTTACGCCATCATCCACGCAATTGACGTATTTAGAACGTATCTATACGGACGCAGATTCACCGTATTTACAGACCATAGACCTTTAGAATGGTTAATGAGCAAGACAGAACCCGCAGGAAGATTAGCTAGATGGGCACTAAAAATACAAGAATTCGACATCGTCATTGGGTACCGGCCTGGGAAGTCGCACTAAAATGCAGACACCCTAAGCCGTATTCCCATAGTGCCAATAGCACGAGTAGAAACAAGGGCAATGGAAAGAGGAACTGTCACAAGAGAGCTAGAAAATATTCGAAAAGAAGGTGAAAATCTAAAAGAAAAACTAAGGATTGAAAGATTAAAGAAACAAGAACAGCTGGAGAAAGAAAACGAAAGTATTCAAAAAGAAAACGAAAGTTTTGAGAGGGAAAGTCAAAGGAAGAGCGTAGGTTTCGAAAGAGAAATTGGAAGTGAAAGTAAAAGGTCTGAGAAAGAAGACAGATGGATAGAATTACAGCAAGCAGATAAATATTGTCAAAAACTAATGATGGAAATACAAGAAGATAGCCAGAAAAATAGAAATAAAAGATTCTCAAGCAACTTTATAATCAATGAAAAGGGTCTATTAACAGATAGACAAGGAAAATTAGTAGTCCCTGTACCGTTAATCGACGGAATTTTACGAGCAAATCATGATCACATGATGGCAGGGCATTTAGGAATCGAAAAAACAATAGCCAGACTTAGAGAACAATACTTCTTCCCATACATGCGACAAAACGTAACAGAACACATCAAAAATTGCCTTAAATGCGCAAAACGCAAGGCTGTGGGAGGAAGTAAAGCACCATTGCAACCTATGCCCCCAGCCGAAAGGGTGTGGGAAAGACTTGCGATGGATATTGTGGGTCCCGTTCAAGAAAGCGCAAAGGGACATAAGTATATTTTAGTCCTATCAGATTATGCCAGTCGTTTCGTCTTCACGGTTCCAATGAGAGATCAAACTGCCCAAACAATTGCTACAATACTGGTTAATGATATTTATACAAAATATGGATCCCCCGAAGTAGTACTAACAGATCAAGGAACTAATTTCCTGTCGAGCTTAATCCAGGATATTTGCAAATTATTTAAAATCAAACAAATCAGAACAACAGCATACCATCCCCAGACAGACGGATTAGTAGAACGATTTAACAGAACCCTATGTGACATGTTGGCTTGCTACGTAACGGATGAACCAGAAAATTGGGACAAATATCTACCATTTGTCACATTTGCTTACAACACAGCGAAGCAATCAACACTGCAACAAAACCCATTCTTTCTATTCTTCGGGAGACAACCAGTGCTCCCAAACGACATCAAAATAGACAGGCGATACGAAACATACGAGGATACCAGTGTAATGTACTCACACCAATGGAAGAAGGCTCAGCAACTAGCGAAGGAACACCTATTTCGGGCACAGACAAAACAAAAAAGATACTACGACAAAGGAACACAAGCGATCAAATATAACATTGGTGACTTTGTGCTACTGAAAGCTCCACCAACTGCCGGAAAATTCATCAACAGGTGGAATGGACCATTCAAAATCATCAGAAATTTCTCAAATCTCACTTATGAGATTCAACACGCGAGCAATGAAAAACTAAAATCAGTAGTACACGTCAACCGCCTAAAGCTCTACGTCCCGGCAAACCAAGAAACAGAAAAATTATCTAGTGTTCCACAACAACCAGGAAGTGAAACAGTGCGACGAGGACCAGGAAGACCAAGAAACAACTTCATGAACAACAAAAGAATACCTGTCCGTAGAGCGTGTTGGCATCGGCATCATCATGCAGCAGAAACGGAAAATTGTAAAATCATCGCACCAAATCTCCCCGGTCCTATACCAATTAATCCTGCACACACTAGAATGACGAATCCACGATACAACTTACGGCAACGCAACGAAGTCTCGAGATTCTAAAAACGTCCAAATTTTCTTTTCGCAGATGGAACTGATACTATCACTCATCCAATTACTCACCATCATTCCATCCACATATCCCATCTATTCAACCGTATGCGACTGCCAGAACGTAAAGACCAGAGGAATTTTAGATATAGAGGCACCCTATTACTGCAATAACAAAGAATCAGATACAGCTCACTTACCCAGAATACCCACGTTGTACACTTTAAAAACAACACAAAAACCAGCAGCCTCTTGGAAAGGCTGGACCTGCAAGCAATGGATAAAAACGAAGAAAATAACTGGGTCATTCTGGATCGGATCTTTCGACACCATATATTCACAAGAAACTAAACTAATTTCCCCACTGGAATGCTGGAGAATGGTGAACGACAAGAAATGTGGCGATAATAACATGCAGACCGGACCAGCGGGTCTGAGTTTCACAGCCACCCCGACAGGCGAAGGGCAATGGTATGCCATAAAAACATATCACACCCTCAACTGTGTTGCAGAACTAATCACCTTACGGCAGGAAAAACAAGACGACCCAATCGAGAGCCCATTTGGACCATTAAATACTACCCAGCAAGAAGGACACTTCATCCAAAATCAAAACACAATAGTATGGGGAGATAGGACAACAAATAATTCATATTCTCAAACCTTGATCAAAGGAAGCGGATATCTGGAACTTCCGAGAATACCGGAACGCGAAAACACCAGCCGTCTTTACGACACCAATCGACAGATCGAGATTTCATTCTTCAACAAACCAGATCGGGACATAACACCACAAGGTTACAAAGTTGTGGGCGTACCGCTCACATACCTAATCTTTCCAACCGAAACAACGAGAAAATTGTACGAGATGTTCAAAACAACTATACATACATGTATACAAAATACTCACCTAGATACATCGGTGTGCAAGGACTACAGGGAACTCCAGTTAACCAAGCGGAAACGATCCATTCAACAGGAAGTTACATTCTTGCTCAACACTCCCTCGGAAGACTCAGGAAAACGTCTGTACAGCATTTCGTACGCCTGGGGGCCAATAAGAATGGGATATCAACAGTCCATCAGGATCAACGAGAAGGACCGGAGTGTAAATTACAACGCCACTATATACATAATATACAAACCAGACGAAAACACTCAGTTAACCGCCCACTTTCGTCTCAAAGACGATGATCCACTTCCTCAAGGATCAGAATTCGAATACATCGTTGACCAAACAATAAGAATCCAGAACAGTAATATCTGTATCACGGAAGGAGAAGCAGGCCGACTAATTGTTGCTAAATGCTCAGAATTTTCAACACGGTGGATTCTAGATCAACAAAACCATCAATTAATTTCACAAGAATCGTATCTCTGTATTACACTAGGAACATACCAAGCTATCATATTGACAGAATGCAGAGATGATAAGAACAGCGTAACACAAAAATGGATCTTTGAAACTGTCAACACCAATCCAGACATCATAGAAAATTTCCCAGACACAACTTTAGCAGAAATGCAGGAAATTCAACAAGAACAACGGAAGGCAATCACAACCACGATTAATTCGCCGCTATTTGGAGGAATTTTAAAAACTAATCACGGTAGCGGAAATATAATCTGGGATATGATTGCCTGGGGCCTATTGAAAAACGGAAAAACACCAAACGAAAAATGTCTAACACACCATGGAGTAAACAAGCAAATGACATTAGAAGAATGCGACAAAGAGTGGCCGCAATGTCAAGAAGAACTAAGAAAACTAATTAACAGCAACGATCCATTAGTACAATCACAAACAATGGTAGCCAACTGTAGGAAAGCAACAGAACGAGGACAAGCTTTCGAATATACATCTGATTTCACCATCAGACCGTTCAACACAAACACCTGTATCAAAGCCAATACGACAATGCTAGTACTTCAAGAGTGCGCTAGCACCAGCTCAATCTGGGGCACATTTGAGCACACAGGACAACTCATGGCAACAGATAGAACTGGGCTACATTCACCCTCATCAGACAGGAAGTGTCTCACACAGAGAGTAGGACGGGTGACCCTGGGGCATTGTCACAGCTCCAGCCAAAAACAGCACTTTAACTTTGAATATCGCAACCCACACCAAATACGGACTCTCTCAGCGGCAGCCATCATAGCACTGCACACTAAACAGCCACTGGACGGGAAAACACTCCCAACCATACCACCACTAATGAAAAGAAAAGATAACAACCAATCAGAGAACAGCAAAACTTTGGTCACACCCCCTGCCACGCCCACAACAGAAAAACACACAACAACGACAAGCGTTACAACGACTACAAAGCCCACAATAAAAACCACATTGGGAACAACAGCAAAAACAACGGTAAAAAGCACTACGACAATTAAACCAGTTACAAGCACAGCAGCTAGCAAACCCACCACAACACAGAAAGTGACAACTAAACCCAGTATGACATCAACGTCAACAAAACCCACCACAACTACAAAACCAATAATCACATCGACAAGCACTAAACCCACCACTACTACTAGACCTACGGCAACTGCTAAGATAACTTCAACTTCAACAACCACTACAACTACAAAACTTAAGACAACAAGTACAATGGCCACTACAACAAGTTCCACAACAACAGAGAAAACAGCAAAGCCTACTACGACAAGTTCCACAACAACCGCGACAACAACGACGCATCAGCCAAGCTCAATAACGACGAACACAAAAACAGTAAGCGAAAGTTCAACGACCCAACAATCATCAACACATACTACCGGAGTAACCCCTTTAGCACTAACGGGAACAACGTCTACAACAGAAGGAACTCAAATTCAGGCCATCGAAGAAAGCAGTATTCGAAACTTACCGTTAGCTGATTCTTTAATAATTTCAATGGATCAAAAAGCTGAAGATACATCAAACAATGAAAATTTAGAAGCCGATTTACCCAAAAACATTGAAGAATTCAACGACAAAATTAAATACGAAATAAGTAAAATGCACGACCAATATAAGATAAGCATCGAAACTGAACACGAAAACAAGTTGGCAAAAGAAATTCGGGACGTTTATTGTCAACTATCAGCAATCAAAAGAACACAAGCAGTTATATTAGCCCAAACCAACGGAATTTTAGCAGCAGTAGCAGTAGGTTTACCAATCTGCACAAGACTACAAGGCTTCGGTCAAGCAATGACACTTCAACAATGCGAGGCAAAAAGAATTTTTATATCAGCAAACGAAACCAAATGTGGATTTCAACCGTTTTTTACTTACGAAGGAAAAAACTGTACGATTGGAACAGATGGATGGTCAATTCATCCATATTCTGATTGTTTCTGGAAAACACCTTTGGTAAATTTAAATGGAAATCCACACACATGGGAACACAATTCTACGACAGGAGATTGGATACGCCAGACACCTAGCATTCACATGCCTAATTTAGACCTCATTTCAGAATTTGAAGAACTCCATCTTAACGATTTCGACTTCGCGCTGAAAAGCCATCCAGCACACGAGACGATGGAAATGGAACAATTAAATATTCTAAATGACCTAGTTGGCAGAATGCAAGAAGGCAACTCCAATTCTGTTGGAGACATTGTAATGTCAGAACAACAAGATAATCAAATAGGAAACATGTTCTCATGGTTCGACAAACTAAAAATAATTGGTCTATCAGCGATAGGATTTGTACTATTCCTCGTATGTTTACGAATCTTCATTATTTGCAACCCCATCTCGAAGATAAAAGAACATATCCGCAGAAAACGGAACTTTACAACCAGATACGATGATGGCGTAGAGGAAGAACACGAACTCGCATCAATGATACCGGCACGAGAAACAAATTACCATTCGGAAATAGCAATCGAACAACCGTTCCTAAGAACAACCGCCCCTGCACAACTAACAACAGAAAGACAAGGTCAAATGCGCCCTCCCCGACCAAGTGCACCAAATTCATATCACACCTTAAAGCGTTACCGAAATGGTATGACTAACTATATATTCTTTACTGATAGTTGTATGAACCAGTAAAACAATAGTGCAACAGAAAAAGTTTGTCATGAGCAAATAAACTTTAATATAAGTAATCAATATTTTAATTTTCAAATAATAGTATTTTATTAAATGAACTCTATTAGATACAACATAGTTCATCTTCCCCTGTAATTTAAATTAAAATAGGATAAGAAATAAATGTTTTGTGAACCCCATAAGTAATGAGTTAACACCATCGGTCTTTCAAAATGAAAAAGGATATAAGCCGACGAATTTACGCAATTGTTCGCCTACCGGATTAGAGGCTCATCGTCTTTATAGGAATAAGGTTAAAGAAATAGGTATGTCTGTAAGGAGAATTAGGACTAATGCTAAGTAGAAATAGGAGTAATGCCATTAAAAAATAGGACTGTCCCAAAAAAATTTTAAATGTCGGGGTAGGTGTTTCGTTTTTCGTGCTAGGTCTGTCGAACCCCCTAGGTATTTGTCACGTGGGGGGTAGCACTGTTTCCATGCCTTAGCAAGGATGATTTTGCTGACGTGTAGTGATCTATCATAAATCCCTTTTTGGTTCAGCGTTAAATTTTTACCTAAGGAGAGAATTATATGATATAAAAATAGTACTGATCATTGTGCTTCTTAAAAGCCTAACTACCAAAATAAGAGATATATTTTTTGGGTTGAAGAGCTAATATGAATAACATCAACAAAAATGCAATGACGTGATGTCGGGGTCACGGAGGACGTCTGTATTTTTGTCTCGGTCGAAACGATACATCGAACACCAGACGAGATACTACTGGCCTGTTAGGGGGCGGTGCAATCCTTGCATGGTGTGGGGAATCGCCATAGTCACATTTGAAGTCATTCCACGTCCCTTTCTTTTGAAATTTCTAAGTGAACGATGATATGGAAGCTTAGGGATTTACAACAATCAGTATTATTTATACCATGAAAATGCCGGATATAAAGTAGATGTCTTCTTGCGTGGGCTAGAACGTCTTGGTGGGACGGCTTCTTTCAGGTGGTTCGAAGAGAGATTCGTGTTCGGTACCAGGGCTATCGTTGGGTCATTTGCTCTCATTGCTTTTGTTGGTCCTATTGCCGGTGAGGCCACTACCGATAGTGGTGTAGCTGACGGCATCACTGGTACCGACGACGAAGGAAGCGTCGCTTTCGACGGAATACGCTCCCTGCTGGTGTTTGGATTAGGTAATCACGGTTTGGGCCTGTCTCGACGATTACTCTTGATGTTGTCCAGTGTTTGGTTGGGATCAGAGATGTGGGATTAGAGGATCAGGGGATGCTGGATCAGGACGTGATTTACGACCAAGAACGGTGGTGGTGGCTGCGCTCGGCTGTTGAAATGTTCGGTCCTCAGGTCATTTGCCCGATGTGCCCTCTTTTCCAGCACGTCTGCTTCTTTTTGCCATTCAGGGGTGAACGACCGGCGGTGGGCCGGAAGGCAACCGCGGATGGGGTGCTGAAACACCATGTGGGCTGGCGACCATGCGCCGCAGCGTGGAGCATTGCGGAACCGGAGAATGGAATTTCCAAACTTATTCGCGTCTAATGCACCGGCTGTCGAAGACCCGGCGATCAGCTTTTTCATCGCTTTAATGCCGGCTTCTGCGAGCCCGTCGGACTGAGGATAGTGTGGTGACGAGGCACCAGATGATACTCCACACCCCTTCAAGAATTTCTTGAACTCAGCTATCGCAAATTGTGGGCCGTTGTCCGACTAAAACTTTTGCGGTACGCCGACAATGATAAAAAAACTCACGCACCGTATGGATCACGCTCTTGGCCGATATATTGCAATCGGGAAGTGTCACGACCTAGGGCCAGTCGCTGTACTTGCTCGAACGGCCGGGAAGATGGATCAGGTTGACGCAGTAGTTCCGGAGGATGTGGTGGTTGGCGTTTTGTACATTTCTCGCAAGAACGTGCCATGTTGATTATTTCTGCATCCATGTTAGGCCAAAACATGGCCTGCCATGCCCGCTGTTGTAGCTTCGTCGCTCCTTGTTGCATTTTTGGAAGGTCTCGTAAGACGTTGCCTTGTAGCGCTTTTGGGATGACGAGTCTTTCTCCTGCCACTATTATACCGCCAATGTCGTCGATCGCTAATTGATCTCGGACACGCCAGAAGGGGCGAAGGGCTGATTGGAGATTGCATTTCTCATTTGGAAATCCTTGAAGGATGACTTCCCGCAGCTCCTGCATCACAGGGTATAGACTGGCCGCTAGCTCCACTTTCTTGAGCACCGGATCCAACACCTTCGGGTCGGATCCTTCGATAGCGCATAGGAGGACGAGGCACGAAGAGACGAAGTGTTGTCCTTCGGCCAACTCGTTGTTTAGCATGGCTTCGCCGATCAATGCTCTACTTAGAGCGTCCGAGTCTTGCTTTTCTTTTCCCGGAAACCATCTTGCTGTAAATGCGTATCGCGGCATTTTACGACGTAACCGTCATAGCCTCGGGTTGTCTAGCTTTTCCAATGCGTAATTCTTAAGGATCGGAATAAGGGGTTGGTGATCAGAGATTCCCTCGAGGAAATGACGGCACTTGTGCATTGCCCATGCTGCCGCTAAGCACTCTAGTTCAATTATCACGATTACGCAGATCATAAAAAGCGGGATCCTGCCTGGACCACTTTCCACGCTTTGTCTGCGGCTCTCTTCTTGAGCAGGAACCCTAGGCCATATTAGGCGAGAAGCATCAACGTAAAGTGCGGTGGGTAACAATGGGTCGTAATACGCTAGGCAGTGGGGGCTGAGAGCGCTAATTGCGCTTTTTTAAATGCGTCGTCTTGCGTTGATGTCTATTCGAAGGTACACCCTTTCATCAGGAGCGGCGATAAAAATAATAGTGCACTTGCCATCTCAGTTCCCGAGCTACCGGCACAGGCCGAAGAATGACCTGATGTCTGTAACATTATGTGGCGTTGGGAGCTCTACTACGGCTCACACCAGGTCCGGATCTGGGCGGAAGCCTTCTGAATCATCGATGAAACCGTCGAATTCTACGGATGATTCCGCATATACCAATTTTCGAGCATTGAGCAACCCGCTATGTTGACTGGCACGGGCAAATAGCTTGCACACTTATTCAACGTGTTCGTCTTACGTCGCGGAGAAAACTGTCGTCTTCGATGACACGTCTACTCGTCTGGCTGTCGTCAAAGACGTCCGCTACTCGCCGGCTGTAGTCATCGGCGTGAGTGATGCCGAACGGAAGCCGCAGGTACCGATATTGGCTAAAAGGCGTTGAGAAAGCGTCAAGAGCTGATGACTCTTCGTCCAGCGGAACCTATTGATTCTCTTTGAGGGCGTCAACCATGGTGAAAAACCTTATGCCCTTTGGTATGTTCGAACTGCTTGAAACTGCGTTGCCGTCCCAAAACGGGGACGAATGATGCATTCGTTGGTTTTTTTTAAATCGACGCAGCTCCTTTTACCGCCGTCTTTCTTTGCTACTATCACGATAGGGTGGACTCAGGGGGTAGTAGCATTAACGTTTTCTGTGATACCCTGTGCTTTCAAAGTGTCAAGCTCTTCCCGTAACTTCGGCTTCAACGGTACAGGCACAGGACGCAAGCCTCTCCTGGCGACTGGCAGAACGTCGTTTTATAGCTCAAAATGGTATGTGGGTCCACGGAACGGGTACGGGACCATAAAATATGATTGGGATTTCGCCTTCAAGTTGGAGGAGATCCGTAGCCCCTTTGTTCTCTTGACGGATTTGGCATAGAATGACCAACATTCTAGTGATTGGCGGCAAGTGAGCTATAACATTTGGGAATAACTTTGATGACCACAGGGATGGTTCGGGCGGACCGCCAGTTGCTGAAATTTTCTGACTGGTTATCTCGGCTTCTCTTGTGGTTTGGGTGTTAACATGATTTATCAGGTCATGTGGGTAGCCGTCAGGCAACATGTCTAATTTTCTTTTGTTGCTAAAAAACTGCATGTTTCAAATCTTGCAGGACGTGAACCGTAGTTTTGACTGGCCGGTTTTTGTGGCCGTCTGCCTGCCAGTCTAGCGAGGGGAGGAATGTCCAATCGTTGATGATCACCGACCCTACGGCCGTCTCTGGGCTTGCTGCCTGACGGAGGCCTACTTTTTTGAAAATTTTTTTAACGTCACTCGTGGGATGGTGTCCATTTCGGCCCCTGTGTCTGGGAGGAAATGTGCTTGTAGGGCAGTTGGCGACCCAATTTTCGGGATGATATTTGGACCATCTCGTCCGTGTGGACCACTGCCACTCGGTTAAGTGTTGGTTAGTGCAAACGTATTGTCTTAACGCCTCTCGTGATTGGTTTGCTCTTAGCTTGGCAGACAGAGACGTAGTGGCCGATACGACCGCAATTGTTGCATTCATTTCCTGCTGCCGTGCAAACTGAATTTCTGTGTCGCGACTGGCTCCCACAATTTCAACAGCCGTTCGCTGGTTTAGTATCGCTGGGCTTAGCATCTGTACCAGGAGTTTGCCCTTTTGTGTTCAGGGTATTTTATGGCTTGCATTTTTCTTTCTTATATGACGACTTCGGCGCCTGCTGTATAGACAGGTTTTCACCACTCTTAATGGTCGCTGATTGTTTGGAAGCTGCCTCAATTGTTCGTACGATGACAAGAGCGCCGTCGAGAGATAATGTAGGGCTCTTCTCCAACAGCTTTCATCTCTCGTCGTCGCTGTGCACGGCGAACATTATTTGACCAAGGGCTGCAGGTGGGTGTGCAGTTCGCACAATAATCTTTTCCGAACTCACTTTTACTAGACAGCTCTCGAAGATTGCATAGCCAATCGTCGATTGCCTCGTTCTCTCGCTGGACTTGGGAGGAAAACTGTTGTCTCTATACGTCAGTTCTTTCCGGCATTGCATCGCTCCTCTACTTTTGGAATTATGGTCTCGCGCTTCCGCAAATCTGCTGACGACATGCCAGAGGAAAGAATTGATGCTAGTGTTGGTTTGAACAAAGCCGATTTCAGGATGTTGGCCTTGTATCTGGGTCTATCGTCCGCATCAAGGGCAGTGTCGATGGTGGGCAACTCGATGTAAATCTCCCATTGTGCCTTCCACAAATCGAAGTAATCTTTGTTATTGTCTATATCGAACGCCGGTGGTGTGCCATGTGGCCTGAATAGACGCACCATTTTGTTGCTGGTTGTGGGTTACAGCTACCCAACACAGCACTCTTCCTCGAAAAACCCGATTAGTTCGTCACTCGTACGTCGGTCTTTGTTATTGCCCATACCGTCCACTTCTCGCTCTGTTCTAGCCTTCTGTTTTTCCTCGAGCGAGCGAGTTTCAACGACCCCCCCCCCTTTTAATATATACATAACCAGAGCAAACGACTTATTCGTAACGGATCACTAAATCCGACACTTGACTCGGGATTGGTTCGGAACCATGGCCCGAACGGTGGATAAATGTGTTCAACTTTGTTGTTGCTACGCGGCTTTGGACCCGATGACCGCGTGGTCAGACAGCTACGCGGATGCTGCCTATGTGCTGTGTTCACGTCGTCGTGCAATGACGTGATATCAGTGGTCACGGTTTACGTCTGTATTATTTTAGTCTCGGTCGAAACGGTATATTGAACACTGGACAACACTACACGAGAGTTGGGATGCTACTGGTATCTTAGAGGGTGCTGCAACCCTTGCATGGGGAGGGGAATGGCCATAGGCACATTTGAGGTCATTCGAAAAAACAGGTTGTAATATTAGTAGGAGGACAGAATCACACATAAAATATTAGAATTAGGTATGATTTTTTAGTTTAAAATACAGCTGCCAAAAATTGTGCGTTATACTCCACTAATTATAATGTAATCTATAAAATGGCAGTCATTTTTCGACTGACAATTAAACATAAATACAAATACTTGGTAATGGCTGTAATGGCTCCTCGTAATTATAATGTAATCTATAAAATGGCAGTCATTTTTCGACTGACAATTAAACATAAATACAAATACTTGGTAATGGCTGTAATGGCTCCTCGTAAATTCCCGCTTGATTCAAAGTGGAATTTTAATTTAAGGTTGGAAAAAATACTAAACATGTGCATTGGAATGTGCGTCTTATTCCACTGATCACAGAAATAACATTAAGTGCTGATCCACCTGTAGAACCGTCTATATATGGAACCGTTTGGGCTTTGAAAACCATTTTTCTTTATCGTGTTTCAGTGCCACCAATGACTTGTGGTGGAATAACTGGTTTTAAACACATTAAAACAAACGAACAAATATTACTTCAATTGGTACTTGCAATTAGAGGCAATGGTGAAAAATGGTTCATTGTACCTTTCAATTATGTTTAAGAACGCTATAAAATTTTCCAAAATAGCAAGTTGCTTTGAATGATACAACAGGTAGAGAATGTAAACATCAGCCTTGGATACCAGCGATTAATGGTATTGTTAAAAAATTATTGTTGAAGGTCAAGAACAACGGTATCCTTATGCTGCAGTATGTTTGTCGTATCGGCAAATAGTAGGATTCTGAAACCTGAGATTAAGACAGAACTACTATTTGTTTGGCCATAAGTTTCAACATGCTATTGTGAGGACTTCAAGTTAAATTAAGTTAAACGAGTTAGTTACAAGACATTATATCTTCATCCTACTTAATCTTATTTCTCCCTTTTTCCCTTTTATTACCTACTTCCGTTTGACAAAAGTCTTAGTGACACGCATCATATTAGTTGACCTCGATTCCCCTTTTTACACGGTTTCGACACTGTTTCGACACTGTTTGCCTTCCCATTATCCTACCTTGGCGTCTCCAAACCAAGGCATAGTATAAAACCCACGCCTAAGCTGTGCCTCTAGTTAGTTCCCCCGTAGCTGCCGTGCATACTAGTTGTGTCGTGAAATCGTAGTAAATTGTTTTCGTTCAATTTTTCCCTAAAAAATAAACAATCGGCAACATCTCGTAGTCTTTAAGTTTCTCTTCGGCCGTCCTCATTTGAAAACGACTACTATAGTGCCCTATGCCGGCCAACCGTT